>NW_025777417.1:0-17949 GCF_021130785.1 Homalodisca vitripennis | reverse complement strand
CACTCATCACATGTATAACCGAACATGGTTTATTCAATATTAGAATTTGGTTCATAAATATAGATGGACTGTCAACTTTATTTTAAGCTATTCACTCACCGCTTGTATAAACAAATCGTCAACTAAAATATAATGTTTTTTGGAATTGGACCACTTACCTTGCGAGTGTAACTCTCTCAGGAAAACAGCTTAGTTATTGAACCGGAAGAGATTGATCTATTTGTCTCTGTCACTTCCGTTCCGGTTGTCAGGTATTGTTTACATATCACTACCTCCAAGTGCTTTACTGTAGAGAGAAATGGGTTTTAGACCCGATATAATATTACAGCCATAATAATGTATTATTTCACGACATTTACTTGAATATATATATTCAGTACCCTTTGGTCTGAATAAAAGATGAAATGATAAATTGTTTTTATTATGTATTATTTTTTCTAAATTATTTTTCTAAATTCTTTCTCTGTTCATGATATTATTTATTTCTCTTTGGTGTTAATCACATGTTCAAAAATTCCTGTTCATTTATTAATGTCAATTTTTATTTATTTACTTTTGTACATTTTGTTGCTGTGTTGTTATTTTTTATTATACCTTATTATACATTTTTGA
This sequence comes from Homalodisca vitripennis, assembly GCF_021130785.1. NCBI lineage: Eukaryota > Metazoa > Arthropoda > Insecta > Hemiptera > Cicadellidae > Homalodisca > Homalodisca vitripennis. The sequence goes on along the minus strand of NW_025777417.1, from coordinate 17,337 downwards.
AAACGGCAAAGCCGATATATTAAAGGAACTTTACATCAAGAAGTCTAATAATTGATATATATATACAGAATATGGATAAATTCTTATGTAATAATTTTATTAATATACGTATTTTACCAAAACGTCTCCCACATGAAAACTTTATCCTAAATTCCTATTTTTGTTTCAGTCAGTAATTCTTAACCTTCTACGTGGAGACACCTTGAACAATATTTTTATGGATGTAATGATTGCTACAGTAAATATAAAATCATTATTTGTATTTAATAGGTTTATTATTGTATCATAATGTTTATGTGTCCTGGTAAACATTCTCTACCTGATAACATAGAAGAGTTACTAAAACAGTATTTTCTAGATTTTAAATAGCAATGTATAAATCGTGGTGTTTGAAAAGTCAGAGTACGGCTTAATATTTTACAAACCATAGCAGATAACATCTATAAACTTTGCACAGTGTCATATGGCTAAGTAAACTATTTTTCCTTGCTATTACCATGACCAACCATGGGGGGACGGCCCACAGAGGAAAACATGGAAATATTGAATTAAAGCAAATATAACCTCATTTGAAAGAGCTTACTTAGTAGAGTTGAATGCCGCAGAACCGCAAAACCGCATATCAAACAGGGTTTACCCCAATCAAAAATGGCTGGTTGTTTTAGGTACACACATGGGAAGGTCATTATGCGCTGCCATTCCTGACTGTATCGTCGTATCCGGATGCGGTAGGTGGCGTTTCACTCCACTAACCAATGTATTCACACTGACTTTTTTAATTAGCAAATGATGTCATACATTTATAAATACAATAAATAAAACTAAAATGAATTCGTCCGTCCTTTATGATTTATGAATTAACATAGTTACACACTAGCAATGCTATTTTTACTCACTATAGGAAAAAACAATCTTAGAACAAAGTAGAGTATCTAATAAATATACAAACCGCATGTGTAACTGACTGACTGACTGACTCACTCACTCACTCACGTATACTAATTCTAACCAACTTCCAGATGAGATTATGAGACTTGAAATTTGGTACACAGATAGCTTTCCACGGTGTAACCACCAGGAAAATCCCGAAAAGTGAAAATTTTTCATTTTCAAACCCCTCAAAAAAATTCCCCCCAAAAAATCGCGCATTCTTCACTCCCTGCAGGCATTTTTTGTAAGCCCGATAGCGGGCGAACCGTTGGAGCTAGCTCGGATCTGACGTAAAATTCATGGTCAGGAATGAAGGGAACTACAAAAAAGGTCTAATGACTTTTTTGCTCTATCGTCCATGGTTAAGCGACAAAACGCTCGAACATTTGAAATTCCAGAGAATTTTTTCGATAAAAATAATGTTCTCTTCAAGCCCGAGAGGCGCGCGAACCCGTGGTCGTAGCTCAAATCTGATTGGACCCATCAAATTAGCAAATTGCGCGATCTAACAGAAAAGGTCACAGTAATCTTTTGCCCTATCTCGATTGGTTTGGGCCGAAAAACGTGGATTATGTACAATTTTAGTTGTAACTTTTACGCGAAACTTTTGTTTCTTGGGGTCGATAGCGGCCGAAACCATTGGTCGGAGGTCAAAATAAGACTAACGTGTTTATTTAGGAAATTAAGATGACCTACAAAAAAGGTCCAGTGACTTTTTACTATATTTCCCTTAGGTTTGACCGCCAAAACGCGATTAAGTGAAAATATTGGACATTTTCGCCTAAAAATTTACATTCCGGGCTTGTATAGCACGGCTAAACGGTTGGTCGTAACTCAAAACAAATTTTAAACGGGATTTAGGAAATCACGTGATCTACAGAAAAAGGTTCAGTGACATCGGGAGTTGGCTTGAGCGTTAGCTAAAGCGTCAATAGTAGATAGGGACAGAGGAATATGTATTATGTTCACAGACACCATACCCACTAAAAAAGGCCCAAGTGTGTCATTAACCCCCGGCAATATTAACCCCCGCCCGGGATTTCCCGTGGGTATGACCAATAACCTCACTGTACATACAACCCCGCTGAATTGTTAACCCCCCTGGTAACATTAAACCCCCCCCGGGAATTTCCTGCCATGACCTTAGTGCTCCGAATTTAAATACCAGTCACCAAATCTCTTAACCCCCCCCCCCTGGGAAGAGCCCAGGTATGACCAGATAACCCCCTGGAGACTTATACCACGTAAACGGTTACCCCCCCTGGGAATTTGTTCATATGACTCAGACAATATCCTGACGAAATTAAACCCCCTCTTGTCGTAACACTCCTTAACATTAATCACCCACCCAGGGAATTTCTCTCGCCTTGACTAGATAGTCACCTGGTGAAATTAAACCCCCTGTTCGACTTAAAATTCTGCCTTGATGTCGGTTTTTATTATGTTTATACTAAACAATTCAAGATAGCTGACCCTCGCAGAACTTTTCACTCCGAGCTCATTTCTGGCTAGAAACCATAGGATCGTAGAACAGATTCTGAGGGCACAAACGAAAGACAAAAATTAATTTCCAACAAGAAAAGGCTCAAGCTCACTTTTTTGTCGATCTATCTCTAACGGTTTTAACCGCAAAATGCCCTCAAAGTCAAAAGTTTTTAACGAATCGCGGAAAAAAATCTATGAAAAAGGTCAATTTTGTTAATCCCTTGTCATTTACTTAATGTCCGGACTTAACCAGTCACCGAATTCCCTCCGCTTATCCCCGAATTTGCAAGCTTTTTACTTTGGGGGCCTGGGGCGTAGCCCCCAGCGAGCCGATGGCGAGTCTAATATACTATAACAGCCGCATGTGAAACTGACTGACTGACTCACTGTAGATTTAGATACAAATTCTAACATAGTTCTAGAAGTGCTGGAAACATGAAATTTGGCATGCAGGTACCCTTTTGCAAATATGACCCGGAGGAAAAAGTCTGAAATACTAGACATTTTTACTTTTAAACCCCTCAAAAAAAATTATTAAAAAAAACGCGCATTTTTTTAACCTTGCAGGACTTTTTTGTAAGCCCGATAGCGGGCGAACCGTTGGATCTAGCACGGATCTGACGAAAAAGTTCACTAATCAGGAATGAAGTAAAACTACAAAAAAGGTCTAATGGACTTTTTGCTCTATCTTCCATGGATAAGAGCGACAAAAAACGCTCGAACATTTGAAAATCCATAAGATTTTTTCGATTAAAAATAATGTTTCGCGCGCCGATAGTCGCCGAGCCGTTGGTCGTAAGCTCAAATCTGATTGACCAATTAAATTAGCAAATTGCGGCGATCTACAGAAAAGGTCCAGTGCCATTTTTGCCTAATCTCTATTGGTTTTGGCCGAAAAAGCGTGATTATGTGCAATTTTTTTGTAATATTTACGTGAAAAGTTTGTTTTATTTGAGTCGATAAGCGGCGAAACCATTGGTCCGGCAAGGGGAGGGCAAAATAAAACAAAGGTTAACATATAGGAAATAAAGTGATCTTCATAAAAGTCTAGTGACTTTTTACCTCTATCGAGTCTATTAGTCTTGGGCCGCAAAATGCGATTAAGTGAATAGATTTGGAAAATTTTTTTCCGCCTAGAAATGTTACATTTCCCCCCGGGGGCTTGATATGCGGGCCCCCCCCCCTTTGTAAAAAACTATTGGTCGTAGCTCAAAAAAAAAAAAATTTTCATTGAGGATTTAAGGAAAAGACGTGATCTACATAAAAGGGGTTTCAGTAACATTTTGCCCCTATCCTACAACGGTTTTGGGTGCCGGGACATAAAACGCGTTTTAAAGTTTTGATTTTTTTGAGTTTTACGTGGAGATTTTAGTTTTCTGGGCTTCCATTGTAGGACATAAACCTTAGTTATAGTTCCGGATCTAAAAAATTTGAATTTTAATTAACAAACTTATACGTTTCTACGAAAAAAGGTCCAGTAAGCTTTTGGTCCTCTACCTCCATCAGGTTTGGTTTAATAATATGGTTCAATATTTTGTAATTTTCCGACGTGGAAAATTTTGTTACTGGAGTCCATAGCGGTTGGACACCGATTATGCTAAGCTTAAATATCCAAAACATCTTTATATCTTTATATAACAGCTATTGGTAGGTTTCATCAACTACAAAATAGTAGTCTTATATGTTGTTATATCTATATACTGTAAGCCTGTTACACCGCTCTCAAAGGCAAAATATTTTTTTGTAATTTGGCAATTATAGGGGTTTTGCTTTTTCGTGACTAAAAGTTTTGTTGTTAATTCGTTATGAAGTTCACAGATTGAGTTTGTATTACTAAGTAAACGACCCTAGTGACCTAGTAAATACCGTTGTACTAGAGCACATCATTAATTGGCTGAGCGTTAGCGAAGTTTCAATATAATTAGGGACAATTAGTGAATTTTATTATTTTATGGCTTTACAGAACACAAAACCACACTCTACAGAGGGGCAAAAGTGTGGTAAATTAAACCCCCTGATGTTGTTACCACCCAACCCCCACCGTTACATTTAAACCCCCCCAGGGAATTTCCTGGCATGACCTCATGTCCAAATTTTAACCAATAATCAAATCTCTTAACCCCCCTTGGGAAGTTCCTGGTATGGACTAGATAACCCCCTGATGTCTTAACCCCCGGTAATCGTTAACACCCCCCTGCGGAATTTCCTGGCATGACTTCATGTCCAAAATTTTACCAATCATCTAAATCTTCTTAAACACCCCCTTGGGAAGATTCCTGGTTATGACCCAGGGATAACCCCCTGATGTCTATATACTCCGGTAACGTTAACCCCCCTGTGGAATTTCCTGGCATGACTATATAAACTCCTTGAAGGCAAATAAAACCCCCTAAACAATTTAAAAATGTTGACTTAGGGTAGGTTTTTTTACTGATATTTCCACTCAACAATTTACAATAAGTTGACAGGTGCAGACTTTACTACCACACACTTCTCTGCTACCAATCCTAAACCCAGAGCTCGTAGCTCAAATCTGATGGCATAATCGAAAGACGAAAATTAAATTTTCCGACAAGAAAGTGTCCAGTCACTTTAAGTCGAGATCTCTAACGGTTTTAACCGCAAAAATGCCCTCAAAGTCAAAATTTGGGACGAATCAGGAAAGAAATCAATGAAAAAGGACAATTTTTAAAATCCCTTGGTCATTTACCTAATGTCCGGACTTAAAACCAGTCACCGAATTCCGCTTATCCCCGAAATTTAAGCCATTTACCTTGGGGGCCCTGGGGGCGTAGCCCCAGCGAGCCGAAGGCGGACGAGGTCCTAATATATATACAGCCGCATGTGTAACTCACTCACATCACAGACATATAATCATACTAATTCTAACATTAGTTTCCAGAAGTGCTGGAAACGTGAAATTTTGCACACGTCACGACGCACGTATCTTCCAAACCTCCTCCTGGTAAAATAGGATAGGAGTGTAAAAAAAAAAAAAAAATAAAAAAAAAAAAAAAAAAAAAAAAAAAAAAAAAAAAAAAAAAGAAAAAAGTCTGAAAACCGGATATTTTTTACTTTTGAACCCTTCAAAAAAATGTCCCGAACCGACCCCTGTTATGCCCCCTCAGGCTTTCCTTTGAAGCCCTATAGCGGGCGAAGCGTTGGAGCTAGCCTTCGATCTGACGAAAAATTCATGGTCAGGAATGAAGTGAACTAACCAAAAAAAGGTCTAGTGATTTTTTGCTCTAACTCCATCGGTTCGGCCGCAAAACGCGATTACATTAAAATAATTTGAAATTTTCGCCTAAAAATTTACCTTTCGGGCTCGATAGCGGCATAAAGCGTTTGGCTCCGTAGCTCAAAACAAATTTTTCAATGGGATTTAGTAAATGGCGTGATCTACAAAAAAGGGGGGTCATGTAGACATTTTGGCCCTACCCTCAATGGTTACCGTTGGCCGCATAACGCTTTTTAAAGTATTGATTTTCTAATTTTTACGTGAGATTTTGTTTTCTGGGCTTAATTGCGGACAAACTTTTAGTTGTTAGTCCACAAAATAAAAATTTGATTTTAATACTAATTAACGCGATCCTACAAAAAAGGTTCAGTAACCTTTTGCTCTTATCTCCATTGGTTCGTCTAATAAATGTAAATATTTCTTAATTTGTATTTAAGAACTTTGTTTCTAGAGTCGATGAGTGGCGTGTGCCGCGCGCGCGTGAGAGCGTATTCTATCATTCATCTTAAATGTAAAACTTTTTTTTGACATAGAACTTAAGGAAGGACTACACAAAAAAGGTCTTGGTCCCTTTTTGTTGAGTGTCCTTTAATAAAGCCCGAAAACGCTACAAAAAAATAGCAAAATATTTGTAGGTAGATTGGCAATTTTTGGAGTTTTTAAATTATTTATGTGACTAATATTTGTGTCATTCTCTCCAGATTCAGTTCGCACGTTAAGACCGTATGCTTTGCTACGTTAACGAGTGAATACAACTCCTACATTATAAATTGGCTGAGCGTTGGCTAAGGCGTCAATAGTAGATAGGGAACAGAGTGAATTTGTAATTATGTTCACAGACACAACGACCCCATCTAAAATAAGTCGCAAGTGTGACATTATCCCCCCGGAACATAACCCCCCCCCCGGGGATTTCCTGGTATGACCAGATAACCTCCAGAGTAAATTAAACCCCCTGATGTGTTTTAACCCCCCCCCCCCGGTTTTAAAAAACATTTAACCCCCCCGGGATTGTCCCTGGTATGACCAGATAAGCTCCTGAGTACATTAAACCTCCCTGAAATGTTAACCCCCCCCGTAACATAAAACCCCCCCCAGGGAATTTCCTGGCATGGCCTCATGTCCGAATTTTACCAATCAACCAAATCGCTCTTTTCCCCAACCTGTAAGTGCAGACATTTATTCCAAGCGTTGTACCGACTAAACCATAGGTCGTAGATCAAATCTGAGGGCACAAATCGAAAGACAAAATTAAAATTTCCGACGAGAAAGGTCCCATCACTTTTTCTCGTAATCTCTAACGGTTAAGCAGTAAAATGTCATTAAATGTCAAAAATTGGATTAATAAATATAATTTCAATAAATTATGGCCTAATTTAAAAACACCTCACCCCTAGTATAATGTCTCAGATAATACGCCGACACTGTGAATTTCCGCTTATCCCCGAAATTGGCCAACACCCAAATGGGGGCCTGGGGGCGTGAGCCCCCCCCCCCCCCCCCCCCCCCCCCCCCCCCACCAGCGAGCCGAAGGCGAGTCTAATATAACTGATACAGCCGCATTTGAAACGTGGACTGACTGACTCACTGATATATAGATACAAATTCCTATCATAGTTCTAGAAGTGCTGGAAACTTGAAATTTGGCACGCAGGTACCTTTCACTAATATGAACCCGGAGAGAAAAGTCTGAAAACCGGACTTTTTTTTACTTTTAACACCCTCAAAAAAAATAAAATTCCTAAAAAATCGCCGCATTCTTCACCCCTGCATGCATTTCTTGTAAGCCTGATAGCGGGTGAACCGTTGGAGCTAGCTTCGATCTAGACGAAAAATCGTTAGTCAGGAATAGAAGTGAACTACAAAAAAGGTCCAGTGACCTTTTTGTCCTATTCCTCGTGTGGTTTAAGCTACAAAACGTCGGGAATGTTTCAAGACATTCCAGAGATTCTTTTTGCTTACAATAAAGTTTCGAGCCTGATAGTGGCCGAACCGTAGGTCGTAGCTCAAATCTGATTGACCCATCAAATTAGCAAATTGCGCGATCTACAGAAAAGGTCCAGTTGACTTTTTGCGCTACATCCAGTGGTTTCGTCGAAAAAACGTGATTGTGTGCTATTTTTTTGTAATTTTTACGCCGAAACTTTTGTTTTCGGGCTCGATAGAGGCGAACACCATTGGCTGAGGTCGAAATAAAGACGAACGATGGGAGTTAGGAAATGAGGTGATCTACAAAAATGTCCCCCAAGTAACTCTGTGTACTCTATCTCCCAATTGGTTTTTGGCCGCAAAACGAGTGATTTAGTGAAAGTATTTGGATATTTCGGCCTAAAATTTTACCTTTCGGGCTCGATAGGCGGCTAAACTGTAGGTCGTAGCTCAAAACAAATTTTTTAATATGATTTTATGAAATTGCGTGATCTAACAAATAATGTTCAGTATCATTTTGCCCTAATCCTCAACGGGTATTGGTCCGCATAAACGCGTTTTAAGTGTTGATTTTTTAAAGTTTTATAACGTGATAATTTTTAAAACTGGTGCACAGAGCAGTCTTTTGACCTAAGCTCGGTACTGAGCAGCCAAAATTATAGGTCGTCAAGCTTAAATCTGATGGCATAATCCGAAAGGAGACAAAATTAAAAATATTCGAACAAAAAGGGTCCAGTACACTTTTTCACGTATCTCTAACGGTTATCTATTATACTATAGCAAGCAGCTGCAGAGTGAAACTGACTGACGACTGACTCACTGATATATAGATACAAATTCTAAAAACATAGCGTATCAAGCAGTGGGCTGTAGAAACTTGAAAATTTAGGCACGCAGGTACCTGTTCACCATCACAATAATACCCGTAGGAAAAGTCTGAAAAACCGCGGCAAAAAACCCGACTTATTTTTACTTTTAAAAAAACTCCAGCCTCAAAAAAAATTCCTAAAAAATCGCGTCATGGTCTTCATTTCCTTCGACCCGCCTGCAGGCATTTCTTGTAAGCCTGATAGCGGGTGTACCGTTAGGAAAGCTATCTTCTGAATATCTGACGAAAAATCGGTTAGTCAGTGGAATTGAATGGGGTGAACAACAAAAAAGGTCCAGTGAACTTTTTGTCCTATCTCGTGTGGTTAAGCTACAAAACGCGGGGAATGTTTGTACATTCCAGGAGATTCTTTTGCTTAAAAAATAAAGTTTCGAGCCTGATAGTGGCCGAACCGTAGGTCGTAGGCTTCAAATCTGATTGCTGACCCTAGAAGTGCTAGATACGTTGACAAATTTTGGCAACGCAAGGTACCTTTTTGCCGTAATAACCAATCGGAAAAGTCTGAAAACCGGGAATTTTTAATTTTAAACCCCATCAGACAAAAATTTAAAACCGGTTGAAACTGGTTAAAAACTGTTGTAGTTTTTTGCTTTCGAGCCGTCTAGCGACTAAACCGTTGGCAGTAGCTCAAATCTGATTTTTAAGGGGTTTTAGCAAATTTTATGATCTACAGAATGGGCACATTATACTTCCCTGCATCTCTACCGGTCCACCCGAAACTTGCTCTCAAATTGGAAAATTTTGTCAAATTTTGACGATTTACGGCTTGTAGATTTTTGTTTGAGGCTACTGTAGCGTCTAAACCGTAGGTTGTAGCTCGGATCTGATGAAAAATCGTTAGTGGGGACTGAAGAGCTCAACAAAAAAGGTCCAGTGACCTTTTTACTCTATCTCGAATGAGGTTTGGACCGCAAAACGCAAATAAGTGATTTGTTTTCTCTGAAATTTTCGCCTAAAAATTAACATTTCGGGCTCGAATAGCGGCTAAACGGTTTGAGTTTGTAGCCACAAAACAAATTTCCAACGAGATTTAGGAAATTGCGTTCCATCTACGAAAAAAAAGTTCGAGTAACATTTTGCCCTATCCTCAACGGTTGGGCCCGCATAACGTGTTTTTAAAGTATTGGAATTTTTAAGTTATACGAGGAGAATTTGTTTTCTGAGCTTTACTGTGGACAAACCCTTAACTATAGTACATTTTTTAAAATTTAATTTTATTACTGAAACATCGGAGCGTTCTACAATAATCCACAACAAAGGGTCCGTAGTGAGCTTTTGCTCTAACCTCCATCGGTTCGGTTAATAAATGTCAATTATATAGTAATTTGTATGACCAGTGATATATCCCCTGAGTAAATTAAACCCCCCCGGAAACCCCCGGAAAAGGTCATAAAAACATCCTAGTGCAGTCTTTTGTCCCTATGCTCTGTACTGCCTAAATTACTCTGACGATCCGAAGGCGAGTTCCCTATATAATATACAGCCGCAATGGTGATAACCACTTCACATCACTCACTCACTACTGATGGATGTATACAAATTCTAACAACGTATCTAGAAGTGCTCGGAAACTTGAAAATTTGGCACGCAGATACCTTTTGCCTTTTAACCAAAACAGGAAAGGCTTGAAAACCGGACATTTTTACTTTTAAACCCCGTCAAAAAAAATCGAGAAAATACAAATTCATTTTAACCCTTGCCGCCTTTTTTTGTAAGCCCGATAGCGGGCGAAACGTTGGAGCTAGCTCGGATCTAACGAAAAATTCATAGTCAGGAAAGAAGTGAACTACAAAAAAAGGTCCATGTGACTTTTTTGCTCTATCTTCTTTGGTTAAGCGACAAAACGCTACAACGCTCTCGAACATTTGACATTCCAGAGATTTTTTTTTTTCGATAAAAATAATAATGTTTCGAGCCCGGATAGCGGCCGAACCGTTGGTCGTAGCTCAAATCTGAATTGACCCATCAAATTAGCAAATTTGCGCGTTCTACAGAAAAGGTCCACTGACTTTTTGCCCTATCTCTATTGGTTCGGCCGAAAAAAAACGTGATTATGTGCAATTCGTTTGTAATTTTTACGTGAAAACTTTGTTTTTGGGGTCGATAGCGGCGAAACCATTGGTCGGAAGTCAAAATGAAACAAAGGTTTGATTTAGAAAATGAGGTGATCTACAAAAAAGGTCCAGTGACTTTTTGACCTATCTACAATGGTTCGACCGCAAAACGCGTTTAAGTGCAATTATTTTGTGATTGATACGTGAAAATCTTGTTTCTGGAGTCGATATCAGCCGAACCGTTGATTGGAGTTTAAATCTTTATCATTCAGTAACTAGGAAACTATGAGATCTATAAAAAAGGTCCAGTAGCCTTTTGTCTTATATCCTTTAGTAAGCCTGTAAATCGCTTTGAATGGTAAAATATTTATCGTGTTTTTTACAAAATGCACATTTTGGTTGTTTTTAGATTTTTTGCTACAATGATTTGTTCAATTCATTCTGGTTCCGGATTGAACAATTATTACTACGTTACCGAGTGATTACAACCCCCCTTGGGAATTGGCTGAGCGTTAGCGAAACGTCAATAGTAGATAGTGACAGAGAGAATTTATTTATTTTAACAAACACAACAACCTCTAAAAGACAACCACGTGTGTGTTAACACCCAGTAACAATAAACCCCCCCCTCTGGAATTTCCCAGTATGACCAGATAACCACCTGAGTAAATTAAACCCCCTGATGTCTTAACCCCCGGTAACATTAACCCCACCTGGAATTTTCTTGCATGACCAGATAACATCCTGAGTAAATTAAACCCCCTGATGTCTTAACCCCCGGCAACATTAAAACCCCCTCCATGGAATTTCCTGGCATGACTATATAAACTCCTGAGCAAATAAAACCCCCTAAACAATTTTAAAATGTTGACTTAGGGTAGGTTTTTTTACTATATTTCCACTCAACAATTTACAGTAGTTGACAGGTGCAGACTTTAATACCACGCTCTGTACCTCCTAAAACCAGAGCTCGTAGCTCAAATCTGATGGCATAATCGAAAGATAAAATTAAATTTCGCTCGACAGGAAAGGTCCAGTTACATTTTCTCGTATCTCTAACGTTAAACCCTTAAAACGCCATTAAAGTCAAAACTTTGATTAAAACTGAAAAATTAAATAACATAGGTCCAAGGATAATTCCGAATTCCCGCTTACTTTCCCCGAATTTGGCCAACAACCGAAAGGGAGCCTGGGTGTGTCGTGGTAACCCCCGGTAACATTAACCCCCCCCCCCCCGCGCAATTGTCCTGTTATGACCAAATAACCAACTGAGTAAATTAAACCCCCTGATGTATTTAACCCCCGGTAGCATTAAACGCCCCCCTCCCCCAGGGAATTTTCTTTGCATGACATCATCTCATGTCCGAAATTTTAACCAATCACCAAATCCCTCTCATCCCCGAATTTTGCTAGCGTAATTCAGATCTACCAATCCCCAAATCCTTTATCCCCCCCCGGGAGTTTCCCTGGTATGACCAGATAACCTCCTGAGTAAATTAAACCCCCTGATGGCACGTTAGACTCCCTCCCGGTACAGATTAACTTCCCCCCTGGAATTTCCTGGCATGACTATATAGACACCTGATCAAATAAACCCCCTAAGACAACTTAAAAAATGTGACATAGGGTAAAGGTTTTTTAACTCTATATCCACTCAACAATATTACAATAGTTGACAAGGATGCAGACTTTACTACCCCACTCTCTGTACCCCTCCTAAACCAAAGCTCGTAGTCTCAAATCTGATGGCATCATTGAAACACAAAATTAAATTCCGACAAGAAAGGACCCAGTCACTTTTGACGATCTCAAACGGTTAAGCCGCAAAATGCCCCTCAAAGTTTATGGACTAAACCGGAAAATTCAATGAAAAAGGTCAATTTTTAAATCCCTTGTTCATTTACCATAATGTCCGAAATTTTACCTATCACCAAATTTCCGCTTATCCCCTGAAATTAAGGCACTTTATCTTTGGTTGAGCCTGGGGGCGTAGCCCCCAGCGAGCCGAAGGCGAAGTCTAATATATATAAACAACCCGCATGTGGTAGGTCACTGCACTGACTCACTGACTCACTCACTTCACGAAAACTAATTCCTACACCTACTTTCCAGATGAGTTACGAGAACTTGGAAAAAAATTTGGGTAACACAGGATAAGCTTTCGTTCGCCACGTGTAAAACCCCCCGCTCCACCAGGAAAGAAATCCCCTTAGACAAAAAGTGAGAATTTTTCAATTTTTCCCCAACTTCTCCCCTCAAACAAACCCCTCAAGAAATTTCCCAAAAAATCGCGCATTTCCGTCTTCGCCCCTGCAGGCATTTTTTTGGTACAGCCCGATAGTCGGGCGATACCGTTGGAGCTAAGCTCGGATCCCCCTGACGGAAAATTCATGGTCAGGAACTCGATAGGGGGAGAGAAGTTTGAACTACCAAAAAAAGTGGTCCTAATGAACTTTTTGCCTCGTATCTTCCAATGGTTAATTAAGCGGACTAAACGGCTCGAACCCATTTGAAATTCCAGAGATTTTTTTTTTTTTTTTTTCCGATTGAAAAATAATGTTCATATCAAACCAATCCAAATGCCCCGATAGCGCCCGGAACCCCGTTGGTCGTAGCTCAAATCTGATTTGGACCCATCAAATTTAGCAAATTGTTTTATAATATAGTTTCATTTTTGCACAATTTCCGATACTTACTCCCTTTATGATTTCATATTCTATATACTGTAATGTTTTGTTTTAAGATAATTAGTTGCTTTATCTCTACGCGCGTTGCCATCTTTGGGGGGCGCGTATACTACAGAAAAAGGTCCGTGTCAGTAAATCTTTTGCCCTATCTCGATTGGTTTGGGGACCGAGGAAAACTTGGATTAATTATGTACAAGTATTGTTGTGGCGAAACTTTTTAACTGCGGCAAACCTCTTTGTTTTTTTGGGGTCGATACGTGCGGCGAAACCATTGGTGCGATACATTGAATTATATACCCTATATGATTCTTCATTTATCTCCTTAATTGCATTTGCATCGCCCCGTGTAGTCCATTCGATCGGTTGGCGGTGCAAATAAAAAAATAAGACTAACGTTTTATTTTAGGAAAATAAATCAGCTGACCCTACAAAATAAGGTCCAGTGACCTTTTTTTACTATATTTCCCCCTTGCCGAGTTTGAGAAACCCGCACGAAATGAAAAACAGCGCGATTAGATTAAGTGAAAATATTGAGACATTTTTCGGTCGCCTAAAGAATTTACCAATGGGGCATCTCCGGGCTTGAATAGCGGCTAAAACCGGTTTGGGTCGTAACTCAAAACAGACTCAACAAATTTAAACGACGGGATTTAGGAAATCAACGGCAAAAATCCAGTGATCTACAGGAAGAAAAGGTTCAGTGGACACTTCTGAACTTTCGGGAGTCTGGCTGAGCGTTAGCTAAGCGTCAATAGTGAGATAGCGGACAGAGGAATATTTATTTATGTTTCACAGACACACAATTCGCCTCTAAAAAAAAAAGGCCCCAACTTGTGTGTCATTTAACCCCCCCCCCGGTAAATATTAACCCCAACCCCCCCCCGGTGCGATATGGTTAAATTCTCTGGGTATGACCATGATAACCCTCCTGTACAATTCAAGACCCCCTGATGTAGTTTAACCCCCCTGGTTAACATTAACAAGAACAACCCCCCCAGACAACAGGAAAATTTCCTGCCATGACCATCATGTCCGAATTTTTTTTTTTACCAGTCCAGACCAAACTCCCTCTTAACCACCTGCCCCCCTGGGAAACAATCCTGGTAATGACCAGAGGCCATAACGCCCCCTGGAGACTTATCATTTATCCCCCGCGTAACTGCAAAGTTAAACCCGCACCCTGAGGGGAATTTGTTCATCATATGACACAGAACAATATCCTGAGCGAAAATTAAAGAAGGCGCCCCCTCTTGTCAGTTAACCCTCCTTAACACTTAATCACCCACCCCAGGGAAATTTCTTCTCGCCTTTGACTAGAAATACGTCTCCTGGTGATATTAAAAACCAGCCCCCTGTAGGCCACGCTCCTGTTCGACTTAAAATATACTGCCGTTGAGGTCGGTTTTTTATTTAATGTTTATACTAAACAACCCCAGTAAAACAATTCAAGAATAGCCTTGACCCGATGTGCAGACTTTTTTTTCCTCCTCCCGAGGGCCGTCATTTCTGGCTAAAAACCATAGGTCGTAGATCAGATCTGAGGGTCAACACAATCGAAAGAGAACAATTAAAAATTTCCCAACTCCCCCAAGACAAGGTCCAGGTCACACTTTTATTGTCGTATCTCTAACGGATTAACAACCGCAAAACGACGCCGAAGGCGCAGTCCTAATATTATAATTACACGCCGCATATGTAACGGACTCCGACCTCAGCACTGAACCTGACTCACTGACATATACATGACTGACTGATTCTGATAGGGTACTACAAATTCTATCTAACCCACTACCTTCTAGAATGCCACGAAACTTAAATTAATTTTTGCACACACTAACGGTAGCTGGAGTCCCTCCACGTGTAAACCACCGGGAAAAAAAGTCTGATAACAACGACCAAAAAAAACAAAAAAATAAGAAAACCGTGAGAATTTTTGTTTCTACTTTTGAAACCCCTCACAACGGTTAGCTAAAAAAAGAATTCGCTGAAGTGACCCAAACTGCATTTTTCGGCCCTTTGGGACAGGCATTCCTTTGTAAGCCCCGCGATAGTGCGGGCGAAACCGGTTTGGGAGCTAGCCTTCGGATCTGAACGAAAAATTCATGGTCAAGGAATGAAGGTTGAAAACTACAAAAAAAAAACAAAAGGTCCAGGTGGGACGTTTTTTTTATTGCTCTAACTCTCCATCGGTTTAAGCGGCCGCAACAAACGCTCGATTACCACACACAATTAAAATATATTCCAATTCCAGAGAGATTTTCGGCAACCTAAATAATTTACCATTTCGGGGCTCGATAAGCGGCTAAAAACATCGGTTGGATCCGTAGCTCAAAACAACAAATTTGACCCTATCAATGGGATTGTAGCAAATTGCGTGATATCTACATAAAAAGGTTTAGATAACCAATTTTGCCCCTATCATCAACGGTTTTACCGGCCGCATTAACGGCGTTTATGTTAAAATATCGGGATTTTTTTCAGTTTTAACCGGTGAAACTATTTGTTTTCTGGTGCTTTAATTGCAGGCAAAATCTCTAAATTGGTAGCACAAAATAAGACTAACGTATTTGATTTTAACACTAAAATTAACGAAAAAAAAAGTTGAAAATAACCACGCGACAACTCACCATAAAAGGTCTAGGTAACCTTTTGTTATACTCTATCTCCCATTGGTTTGACCGCTAAACGCGAGTAAAAAAAGACAACGAAAGCTAAAAACAAATATAAATCAAATAAAAAAGAAAACTAAAAGAAAAAAAACATAAATGTAAATATTATTTCCTTTACATAATTTCCGCCTATTTAAGAATTTTGTTTCTATGAGCTCGATCAGCGGCCAAACAAATAGTTCTAAGCTTAAATGTAATTTAAATGTTTATTGACTAATCACAAATGTGATGGGAAATTCTAACCAAAAAAGGGTCATGTGAACCTTTTGTTTGTATGTCCTTCGGAATATAAAAAGGCCCCGAAAACGCCTATAAAAAATTAGCAAAATATTTGTCGTCGGATTGGCAAATTTTTGGAGTTTTTTAAAACCGAATCATGTTACTAAATATTTTGGTGTAAATTATCTCGTATGTTCCAGATATTCAGTTTGCACTTGGCTTTGCTAGGTTAACTAAGGGAATACAAAACCAACATTAATAAATTGGCTGATCAGCGTTGCTTCCCCCCTACAGCGTGCAATAGTAAAAAGATATGGACCCCAGAGTGAATTTGTTATTATGGTTCACAGACAACAAAACACACCTCTAAAATTTAACGTCCAAAACGTGTGTCCATTAAAAAAACCTACCACCGGTAAACAATTAACAACCTGGCCCCTGTCCCCCGGGGATTTCCTGGTATGACCACCCATAACCCGTCCCTGCAGTACATTTAAAATTCCCCCCTGATGGTGTTAGGACCCCCCCCGCACCGGTAACATTAAAATAAAAAGCAACACCCCCCCCGGGATTTTCCTGAAATAATGACCACGATAAAAACCTAGCTCACTGAGTACATTTAAAAACCTCCTGAAAAATTTGTTTAACTCTAAACCCCCCCCCCCCCCAGTTCCTGCAACATTAAAATACCCCCCCCCAGGGAATTTATCCTGGCATGGCCTCGTCGACTGTCCGAGTATTTTACCAAGTCAATACACCAAATCGAGTCTCTTCTTCCCCCACCAGTGCAGGACATTTATTAAGTTTCCCCAGGACCAAGCGTTTGTACACGACTAAACCATAGGTCCGTAGAATCAAAATCTGAGGGCAACAATCGAAAGACAAAATTAAATTATCTATCATTCCGACGAGAAAGGTCCAAGTCACTTTTTCCTCGTATCTACAACGGTTTAAGCAGTAAAATGTCATTTAAAGTCAAAATTTGGATTAATAAATAAAATTTCAATAAATTAGGCCTAATTTAAAAACACCCAGACCCTAGTATAATCTCTCAGATATTACCCGTCACTGATTCCCGCCTTATTCCCTGAAATTGGCCAACAACGCCAAATGGGGGCCTGGGGGCGTAGCCCCCAGCGAGCCGAAGGCGAGTCTAATTACTATACAGCTGCATGTGAAACTGACTGACTGACTCACTGATATATAGATACAAATTCTAACATAGTTCAGAAGTGCA
>NW_025777416.1:0-30520 GCF_021130785.1 Homalodisca vitripennis | reverse complement strand
CTATATTTCCCAAGGCAAAACGTATGCTTTACAAATACGCCATTGATTCACCCACGGATCATAGAATCATGAGAGCTATGCCGATTTCCGAATCGTGCTACTAGACCTGAGCACTTCAGCAAAGATTAAGGAGTTTACGAGGGCTACCAATCGATCCCATGACTGCGCTTGGCGAGATCGTGGTTATTAATGTCTAGCTGGCCCCATTTAGTTAAATAAAGCCAACCAATGTTTCATTTCAACCGTGTTTCTTATTTGAATTTACTGATTCAGGAGAGAATTTTTTCCTAATAAACCTTAAATGGTCCTTTGATGAATGGAATTCTTCAGGAAAAGTGTTGATTAATGTAACTCTTCAGGGAAATTGTTGATCTAAAGTAGAAAATAAATTTCAGAGAATAAATATATATAAATGGTTTGACTACTGATTAAATTTCTTGTCAATCAGTGATTTACTGGTGAAGAGTTCTGGAAACAAGAACAAATAATTAAAATCATGAACACTTATTTCCCTGTTTCTATTACTTCTACCTACAGTACATATTAGAGTCATTAAGCCGATTGGTATTGCACGGTTAAACACAAAATTTAAATTTTAATATCAATACATACGTCTTTATCACTTATATTCAATAACTCGTATTACGTACATTTCTACATAGTCTAATATTTTTTTAACTGTATATATAAAATATTAATTTATGATTTCAATTAAATTCATTATCATTGTATTATATACAATTTTATAAATAGCAAAATCTTATTTTATTTCGACAAAGATTGATTTATATATATATATATATATATATATATATATATATATATATATATATATATATATATATACGTAAGTAACTGCTCCCTTTCTGACGATTTCTATACGTAAGTGCTACCTTTCTGACGATCCTGGCCCATTCTGACGCTCATCAGAATAGGACATGGCAGTTATTATTTTATAAACGGAACTACATGTCCACGATTTTTATTGTATGTTTTATGTTGTTTAATGACTTTGAACTATTTCTATGTTTTTACTTTATTCTTCAAAAGTAATAAGACTCTTTTATCCCTGAATCAATACGTCATGTTTTTCAGTTCTTGGACATAACAGAAAATAAAGTATTGTATTGAGTTGCACAATTCTTCAATGCATTGCATTAAAATTAGTAGATACAAAATAAATACAAGCTATGTTTTCTTAGCTTACAAAGACCTACTGTTTCATTCTTCTTGAAGATACACGTCCTCCCCTACAGCTCATAAGTAGTAAACACATGTAAACAAAGTTATTTGGATAAATTTATTATTGATAAACAATCGAAGTTGGGAATGAAAATGTCAATTTTGACCATCCCCACACTTACCGTGATTAAGTTTGGAATTTGTTATGAAGCCTCTTTTAAATGTAAGAAATATCGAATTCGATAAAAATGCATACCCCTACAAGGTATTTGACTGAGCGCCATTTAAGCTTAACTTTCATCATTATATCTCGAGAGCTGATTGAGCTCCAAACTTGGAATTTTAGATATTTTTATGCCATTCAGTGTACTGGCAAAATTGATTTATGCCTGTCTGTTTGTCTTTCGCAAAGATATTGTGAAAACGAAATAAATGTCTTATAGACTTTAAATGTTGTATGAAGCTTCATTTCTAAATAGAGATCACATTGTTACTCTTACAAAATCTTACAGGGAATTTGGCTGAGCGACAGCAGTCTCATGTAGCCCAGGTCTTTTTAGTACGGGTCTTACAGTCTAAACCAGCACTTGGGGCATTGAGGCCGCGTGCAGGTAGTTGCGTCCTTCAGCTGCAGGCGCGTTTTGTAATTCAAATTGATTATAGCTATGAAATAGGTTTTTCATACACTGTTAAGGTTTGATTTGTGTAAAAGCACTTTGAAAGTATTCATTGATTAAGTTAGCTTATAACGTTTACCATTGAAAAATATGATATATTACCACATCCCTTTAGTTAACAAACCTCAGATATACCGATTATCTGAAAGTGTAAATTAAATACTATTATTATAAGCTGTGAACCAGTAGTTTATAACCTAATAAAAAATACATATATAATATATCTTTACAATAAATGCGATTAAGACTTCAATGTCCGAGTGTTCATAGTTCACATTTAGATTAAATAATCTATATATCCTAATGGTCAAAATGATGCAACGATAAAACTATCGATTGCATAAACCATAAATATATTTGGACTTTCATATTTACTTTTTATTTTATAAACTCCGATGAGTAGTTTTATAGTACCCATCGATACCTAGAACTATAGTGTTTGCCGCATTTTTACCAGTCCTGTTTTGCACGTGATTATATAAATAGTCTAAATATTCGATTTCTTGTATCTTTGGATACTTATAGCCTATAAACCACTGTAAGTATAAAATTTTAGGTTTAAAAAGTACAACTGCAGTAGAAATGGTCAAAAATATTTACAGCGTTTATATCTTTATACTGCGAGATACCTGTATACGGAAATTGTTAATATACATACTTAGGTAACATTAAGGTGGTGCAATAAGGCTGTTTTTGTATTATGAAACCCCTGTATGCGAGGGTCTATATGAAGAAATATTTGTAATTGGTCTAAAAGTGGTAGGAGGTGAAGCATAGATTTGGTACATTATAACATGGCCCCCCAAAAAAATCTTGAAAATATTAAGTAAGAACCTTTACAGAATGGCTATATATAAATAATTAACTAGATAGTGAAATTTTTAGTGAAAAATAATGTCATCTCCTTATTTCCATAAATTAATAACGGACACTTCCCTGACGCGATTGTGTCATTTGCGTAGGCTGAATACAAAACAAGTTTGCATGTTAATTTTGGCAAGACGGATTATTTTTGTACATTACCAGAATTGTTTACATTTTGAACTTTCCATACCTGCAGATTCCTAGTGTGGATGAATTAAAAATATTTTAATGAAACTGTCACTTTGAAAAAATAATTCCACTTTTCAAAATTATTTAAGTTTTTGTACACAGTTAAACGAGAATTGGTACATTAAAAAATTGTAAGGAGATCCTACGATGCGTACTATTGTAGGTCAATTACTGAGTCCTTCAAATGAAATAATTTGTCTAGATCTTTCTATAATTATGTTTGCCGTCCGCCCATATTCGCTTCAAACGAGTAGGAAATGAAATATTGTTTTGGACACGCCTCTGTTTACGTGTAGCCTACAGGAAGGCACTATGGTGCATCTATATACAAGCTTTCCCTACTATGGCCATTATTATGCTTTAAGGTGGATTAGCATCTGATGTTTGAGTAGGGTTCCTTGTAGTGTTTTATAATAAATTTGGTACTTTGGGATTATACCAGACGCACACCAGTATAAAGAACACAAGAAATATAAATTTTATATAAACAAACATGATAGAACAAAGAAAACATACTCATCAATGACCTTAAACTTTTTTCAATGAACTTAGAACGTCATAAAACGGAGAGTAGTAGATTAACAGAACTAACATTCCATCAATCAACAAGCATATCCTGGTATTGTGATCGGTTATTATTGTCGCTGTTATCTTTATCTTTCTCGAGAATCCCAAATTACGGCAGGCCGCGCGGCATCACATGATTATATGTTTTTTGGCACTGTACATAATTGCCTTTCCATTAACATTCAATTTATATTCCTGATCAGCCCCTCTAGAATTGTTGATATTTTACATATAGGTAACTATCTCGAGGGATGTTTTTTCTTTCGTTTAGGCACTCCGCATTTTGGGTGGCGGAGTGGGTAAGTCAAGAATTAAAAAACAAGTTTTGTGTGTTTTGTTTCAATAAAGAGTTTAGTTTTTGTTTGGTAATGTTTGTTTTTGTTGAATTTTATGTGTTATGGAGAAATGTAGGAGTATAACACAGAAGTACAACAAATGCGACGCAGCGCAGCTGGAACGGGCGGCTAGACTCTGCAAGCACGTTATCTACTAGACCGATCGACTTTGATCCCTCTGTCTGTAGGATGTGGAGTGGTTTTGCGATAAGACCAAACCTTAGTTTACTATGGAAAGCAATAATTGTTCTACGCTAATCAGAGTAATCATAAGAAAGCAAGATGTCAGAATAACGATTCATGTCTGGGTGTGGTCGGTGATAATCCCAAAGTACCATTTATCATTGTTTTATGAAAATTGATAAGTTAGAAATAGTTTTTTATAGGTGCCTCAATGGACTAGTGTAGAAGAGATCAGATATAGGTTTGCAATGTCCTGTAGCTTAATTACTATTATAAAGACTATTGCAGAAGAAAGGTCCTATGAGCTAACCTACAATCAATATTTGCATAGCTTTACGTTGTTAAAACAAACTGTCTTTAGGCACGAAATGCCTCGGTATTGATTGAAATTAGCTAAAAAGGTTATGAAGTTGTATGAAAAAAAACTGTATAAAAGAAATTTATGTAATGGTATGAAAGACAACTGATTTTATAGTATGTTATCATTGGTATATGGCAGAATTTTCGCAGTGAAAATTTGTATCTTTAGGAAGACTGAAGTTACTGCAATTTATGATAGTGTTTCCAATATATCAGAGCAGCTCAGATGGCAGTGCACCTAGTCTTACAATCTGTAAAGCCCAATTTAAATAGATCAGTATTAATATATCGCCTCGCATTAACAACTAAAATTAATTTTTATTTAATATATTTATTAATACGAAGACTAATATAAACAGTTAACTTTTAAATATTACCATTGTTTGGACTTTTGAATACTAGTCGAATAAAAAACCTGTAATAAAATTTTGAAATAATCACCTATTCCATAAAAAATATTTATTATTTAAAAATAACTTCATTCAATGGAATTAAGATTTAAAATAGAAACACAAGAATTGAAATAAGATAGCTAATGTCACATGACAAAGGAGGTGGATACTTTCTCAGAATTTTGCTCACAACAACGCAAAAGAATTATAGATATTTAGTGATACATTCTCCCATAATGGTAACCTTAATTTGATTGATTAATGATAAAATATTTGATAAGTATATAGGAGAGACACATCAACAATTTTTTTTCTTTTTGTTTTTCATACTATTATCCTTAATTGGGGTTGAAATCATTTATAGATTTACACTTATTTCTTAGAACAAAATTTGAACTTTTATGCTAAATCACAGCAATTTTAATTGTTCCAATTAATTTTGTTCAATTGATGGACAGTTTTGTGAGGTGCACATTGGGATGTTCTTATCTGTCACATGTGCTACGTTATTACTTATAATGACTCATTAGATACCATTATATACTCACCAACTAAAATTGTAATGAATAAATTGTGTGACTATATGGGGGAATGATTAAATCTTACACTAGTTTTTACCTGAATAAATGGGAGTAGACTGAGGTGAGATATGATGATGTATGTGGTCGTTGATATCAACAAAATTTTTAGAGTATGGATAGTGGGAATATTTTATTAATTTATATTGTTGGTATAAGTTTGGGGTGGAGGGAATTGGTTGTGTTTTTTAAGATGTGTGAAGTATAATGCCTTGTTGAGTAAGGAAGTGGATTACTGCATTTTCAAACAGTTAAAATTAACACTACCTTAATGAATTTACAAACAACAATGTCTATAATTTTGGATCTAAATTTGGAATAAGTTATTGGTAAGATAAAAAATTAGATCTACAAAAATGATAGCTGTGTAGGGTACCAGATATCTTTACTAAATAAAAAAATTAAGGTATCTTAGAGAATGAATTTAAGTTATTAAAAGAGCTTATATATGGAACAAACAAAAATCGATGACTCAACTAAAGTGTTATTTGTTGAATAAACAGGAAATATATTGTCATCAAAATTTATTATAAAAACTTAAACAGGGCTTAATACCGCCGTAAATAAGCTAACTATGGTAACATGATAGGTAACGGGAATATTGCCAAACGTTCGTGATGTGAGAATTATCAAGTGGATTATTCAACATTTGATTATGTACTTCCTGGCTGCTGCTTGACAGGCAGTAATTAGTGCTCTTAAAAGACCAATCCATTCATTAATAAATAATTCAATAATATCTTGCTAGTTGGAGGCTCAAGTGATGTTTCAAATATCATTAACTGACTATCAATACAAATTAAAATCTTTTGAAGGTTTTGATCAATATGATGGAAAGATCAGGTGAATTGGACTTCAACCACACATGTATAATATTGGTCTACTATGCTATAACATGATATAATATTGGTTAATATAACGTTTCTCTACAATAAATCGATTGAAATTATTATATTCCCAATTTCCCTTCAACAAACCCGGTAATATCTTTTATAACCTACATAATGTATATATATTTGGAATCTTAAATAATTTGGTGTCTTCAACAGACACCGTGCAGTTTGAATGTTCAGGGGTGTTCCGACATCGAATAGACAGAGGAAAACAACATGGTAAGTTATCTATCTTGATTTATATAATATTATTGGAAGAACTCAGTTTGGAAAAGATCGTTAAGTGCAAAAATAAATATATAAACCTAACAGAAAAACATTGAAGTAATCGGCCAGCTCATCTAAATATAAAAAAACAGTTAAAAAAAAAATAAGGGAGTTAAACGATTTACAATCCCTGCATTTCTGCAGCTTTTAGTTGTGTAAAGACAAATGAGTCCAAATGTGTGGCAGAGAAATTTAAAAAGGAATTATGTAAAGCGGTTCTGCTCTGGTGATCCTTTCTAATAAACATTTAATGCTTCCATGGAAAACATCAAAAGGTCTGCCCCGTTGTCTAGAACCCTTATCATGCATAGTACTAACTTAAGGCTTCATATATTTTTACGGGAGTAAGTAATCAGGGCATCCGCTAAACCCATTCCCTATAAACTACGTGAGTGTGTTTTATGAGTTTTTATATAAGTTTTTAAACTGATTTTTCTGGTGGCCCAAATGATGTTTTTGAAAAATGTCGCATTTATGTACTTATGAGAACTAGTCATAGTAACGGCTGGAAGCAAACATAATGGTATCAGTTTAATTGTCACTTATCACATATAGTATTAGTCAAATTACCCTTCTTTTTTGACATTCAAAAAACGTTTCTAAGCTTTCATTGAAAACTACCTCCAACACCATTACAACCTGATAAATTAAATTTTTAATTACAATCCAAATGTCTTTAGCACAAACTTTCTTTCTCTGCAAATTCTTGTTTAAAAACTTACAATATATTCACTATCTTAACATTATGTTTAATTGAATTCAAAACATGAAACACCATCATGATTTATCTGGTCTTTTGCTGACAACTTTATGCCTTATAGTAATGTATTATAATATTTTGTATAAATAAAAAACGTCAGATTGGTAAGATAAAATCAAATTTTATCCTGTTTTACTAGATAGAAAATGTTTTTAAAAAGAACACTTACAAGTTTAGATTAAATATGTTGAACTTATAAGCCTATTACAATAGTTTAAAAATATATTATATAAGATTTTCAAGGTCCCATCTGAGGTTTCTTTAAATTTTTGGGATTTAGATTCTGACATTATTAAATTATTATTGAATTCCAAATTTACTCAAATGTAAAGAATGCTTCTTTATAATTGAATATCTTGTTATTTCACTCCTAACTGTTTACGATTACACCTTAACTATCACAAGAAATTAATATAATTTTATCAGATATAATTCTTATTCTTTTAACATTTCTTTTAAAACAACAATTTGTGTTTGTTTTTTCTAGGGTTATACCATTCTGAATAATTATACCATTAAAGTACTAATTACATGTTTAGAATGATTTTTGTGAAGTAAACCTCTTTTCATCACACCAACCTGATCAGTGTGTAGAATCTGCCCTTCATCAGGGATCAACAAATTTTATCTTGCTAAATGAAAATACACCTCATATAAGAATATCCTTGAAGGCAATATCATAGTAAATAAATATATGATACAAATTACCAAACTGTCCAAAAATTAATCACGCCACATCAAGTTCAGGAACTTCTTCATTGAATCCAACAACATGTCCAGTACCATATCCCTTACCTGTAGCTCTAAATGATAGCAAGTGTAGAGATATACAAATAAGAATATCGAAAGGAAGTCACTCAGGAAATCTTAATCAAGTAATAAGTATCCCATGACATTTAGTATCTCCAGGAGTAAGGGATTCCAATATAAAAAATTTTAAGTCTGGTATTAATATATTCATTTAATTATACAATAACAAATTTACTTCATTTTAAATAACTATGTATTAAATATTTCTCTCTAGTTTAAATTGGAAGATAGGTTTACAATCAATTATATAAGAATAATCACTTATAAAACAGAACACATTGATTCAAAAATAATATAAAATCATCGTGTATAATTACATACTTAAATTACAGAATACATCTGAATGTAACAATGTACATAAATTGAAATCCGGATATGTCTTTTTCTTATAAATAAGTACTACTATGGTGTACGTAAGCACAGTATAATAATAATTAGATAAATCCTATTAATTAAAGAAAATATTTCTATATTTCAAATATTAATCGTAATTTCTTATAATGATATAAAACTTATTACATACTGTGTACATAAGTTCAGTATAAAAATGATTTGGATATTTTGTAGTTTGCCAATTAAAATTTGCTTGTACAAGTAACAGATAGTTTCCAAGACTATACATATATAGTTGTGAACACGTAATAAAGATTAGTGAAAATTGATTATACAATGTATCCAGACTAATTTTATTACACAATTGCGGTATAAAAGTCATCATCACACACTTAATACATCTAAATAAGGATATCACAGATTCATCATATTTAAACCAATATTTTTTGTGTAGTGCTTACTATAAAAAAATAAAACATAGTTTTATTTAAGTTTCCCTTAAGATAAATAATTTTAAATTTAAGTTCATTGCACTTAACCTTGATAACAAAGTCTATTTTGGCAGCCAAATCCGTGTTGTGATATTGTGTGTGGGTTTATGGTTTGAATGTTGGGCCGGTGCTTTCTAGTCTGTTACCTCCCTGGCTTTCGTAAATTTTTGTAATGGGGTAGACAGGCTCAGGGAACAAATGAAGATGTTATAATATTTTGTATAATTAGGATGATAGACTCTTTATTTAAACATAGGATTTTTTGGGGGGGTTGCTTATGTATTAATATGAAATTTTGCCCTTAAAAACATATGTATTCCCCAATAAAACACAGACTAGATATTATCGGTGTTGATTTAAGTATTTATTGTTATAGCTAAGAAATAATACAAAATATACTTAAAGTACAAATATTTGCACTTAAACGTGGATAATTATATGAATTACTAAATTTTACTGTATAAGTGGGAGAGTTAGTAGGAGTGAACTGGAATATATCAATATTTTATAACAATCAAATACATTAATATATTCTTATACAGAGCCAAAAACTTTTTAAAATATATTTTTCCACCAATAAGCTTTAATGAGTAGTTCTCATATCTCATAAGTTGTCTTAAACCTTAAAATAAGTCACGTGCATTAATCGACTGAAAAGTAAATTTTATTTCCTATCAACTTTCAATGCCATTCAAAATGACAATGTATTCAAATACTAAAAATACATGATGTACATTAATATTGAAGGTAAACCGTTTGAAGGTACGAACTTTTCATATATCAAGACTAGTCATGTTGTGTATCATTTTTTTATTTAAAAAAACATTTTAAAGAAAAACAAAATTTATCACAAATTGTTTCTAATATTATATAAAGATTTTTTGTTTTATACACAGGGAGTAATGGATTTGGTCCCTTATGCCTTTAACGTCAAACTCTGTGTAACTTTTTTCATACACAGTTTCTTTAAGCAAAGACTGGACATATTTAGTCAGTATGATAAAAACGGTGTGATAACGCTTTTGCAGTAAAAGTCACGACAGTCCTATAGGTCTAGGTAATGTACCTACACTCGTGGTCAGATAACTTAAACTGCTGCCAGCTTGTGAAATAATGACCATCAAATCCTGCGGTCCTACACCTCGTACACCTTGTAGCCAGTGTTGCCCCTTCGGCCTGGCGGTCAGTTTTTACGTGTCCAATAGGCGGGATTTCAACGACTCGTCTTAGTAGGTCACTAGTGGAAGTGCATAACCTGTGGCCTACCAATCAACAATAACAGCAGACCCCAGGTTTAAAAAACTGTAACCGGATTTAGTGCTAGAGGCAGGACATATATTTGGATGACTTTTTTGCTGACACTTATGATGTTTTCCACAACTTTTGGAATCCAATCGATTTATTTTAAACAAAAACAGTTTTGGCATAAGTTATGACATACATTTTTTTACTAAGTTCTATAAGTTTATGGTAAATAAAAAGTCTATGGTACCTTTAGCATAGGATAGTGTACCATTGGTATGTAACACAAGAGAGGAAAACGTATACATTTGCTACGAAAATATATTTATTTTACATTTATGTGAATAGAAACTCATTTGATAAATCATATAAATTATCATATTCTATGTGACCAAGAAACGCTTCTATATATATAAATTAGTAAAAATAAAATAAACTGGAACCTACATTTTTTATGAGTAAGACAGTATAAGCCTACTACTATATAAACTGATATCTACTTTGGAAACAAATACATACATAATATAGAAGATTTGAACTAATAAGTAAATCCCAAAATACGCATGGATTAAACATCTAAAAAATTAGTAACTTTATGCATTAAAGTAAAATGCTATTATTTAAGTGTTAAATATAACATAATCTTATTTCCAAATTTTGTTAACGAGTAAATAAAAAGAAAGGGAGTTAATATCACCGTCTAACAGCAACATGCAGTTTGTTTGGGATAGGATCTTTTATGAAGCTGTATGTATATACATATAGACTCAATGAATAATAATTTGACCTACATAAACTTGGTTCAAGGAATAGAAAAGAATTGATACTTTTTAAGACTAATACTGTGCATTTTGGAACAACCACATTGTAGCCATACATGTTACAATAAATAAGTCTTTTACAAGTATAATTATTTAATTTCTACATAAGGGTTAAATCTTTACAAACTTACTACAACCAGTTACAATATTTGATTCTAAACAATTTTTATAATACAATATCAAACTTAATTATTTCTTGTATCATAAAATCATTTAAGATATGCTCTACAAATTTAGTTAAAGATATATTATATTACTAATCCTAATGAATATGAATCTATAAAAGTATTAACTTTGGAATCAAACAAGCATAGTATCCAACCTGGATAACTATATAGAAGCAATTACTTGTATTACAATAGAAAAAATACGCTGGAATTGGAAATTTAAAATGTAATTATTTAACTTGAACATAGATTTCAAATAGAAAGGGTTAAAGCAATTAAAATTAGGGGTCAACAAATGTATGGATTTATTAAGATGATTTTTAAAAAGTCTGTGTTACATTAGTAACATGTGTGGTGATTCGGATGGATTCTGTTCCATATTAACGGTTGTTATAATTAGGATATATTTCAATATGTGTAAAATAAAAATACTTATGATCTTACATGGGACATGAAACAGAATATATAGTACATAAGTTATGGTATGACGCATATTTTGTTGGGGTTGGGTGGGGGGTGGGTGGGGGGGGGGGGGGGGGGACAATATAAATAAAAATACAATGGAATAATTAAATTTCTTTTAACGAAATATAAAATTATTCCTATCATAGTATTTTTTTGACAACAAACAACAAAAGAAAAGCATTACTGTAATAATCATCTAAACATTAATGTTAACTTTTGCATACAGTCAAACATATAAAAATTAAACATAAATATTTATTTCTAAGTACATACTGTGATGTGGTTATCTTTGCACTAAAATATGTTTTTACCAACTACTAGTTAACAACCAGTTTTTTCATGTAACCAATCTCATATTAATTTTCGCTAATTAGATGACAGAAATGCGTAAATTATAGTAAGCTATACATCATAAAGTCACAAATTGGCAATTACACACACGTATATAAGAAATGTGGTAGACAGAAAGTACTGTAACACAGTCTGAAGCAACATTATTTTGACTCCTGTAATTATAGTTTATATGTTATGCTGAGTGATGTGTGTATGTTAAGCTCGTATTTATAAAACTGGTGATAACTTCGAAAGAACAATAAATTTAATTACAGATTTTTGACTAAAAACACAAACGTAGAAATCGGTCCATGTGATTGATTTGAAAATCCTTTTTACATATTGCTGCACAAGTAAATAAAATGTTTAGATTTCACTTGGTGTCACAATCTTACTCATTAACTAAAACAACTATCCACATAAAATCAAGAGGTAGGTTACAGATGTTAGTAAATTATGCCTAAAAATATATTGCATTATATATATAGAAACATAACCCGTATTGAATGCACTAAATTTTACCAAATTATGCCTATAGATTAAAAACACACAAAATGTTTGCCATAAAATGTAAAGCCCTGTCCTAGCTTAGAGTTTTTCTGTCTGTCCATATGTGGGGGTTTTATTTGTAATTGTTTTATTTTTCAGTGTATGGTTTGTGTAACTAGATATAATTAATGGTCTACAACGTCACATCTTAACACTTTGAGGGCCACAGCGTCGAAATATGTTGAGGTAAGTTTTACAAGGTTAGGGTGTGCCGATAATGTGTGGGAGGTAGTACTAGATAATGGTGGGAACATAATAAGCCAGACAGCTGTATAATAGGCAATAGGTGCCTTTCGTAGACAAGTATTATAGGAGGTGGGATGGTGTGGTGTCTCTACTAGGTATACTGTGAAACCCTTCATTAGTGGTGGGTACTTATATAGAAGCCATCTATTTTTGGATGAGTTGTTGGGGAACGGAGAGGGTCAAAATACATATTTCAGTAAACAGAATGAAGTTATTTAAACCAATTTTGTTATGTACAATTGAGTTCGACAGGCAATGAAATCCTATAAACAATAAGATGAAACGTTTCATTAGGCGTAAATGTCAGGTAAATCGTGTGTCTATTTGGAGACCGATTGTGAGGATAGGAAAGTATGTACTCCTCGAGTATTATTCGATTCGTTATAGGAAGAAGAAACGTATGATGAAAATGTTCTTTTGAACTCTGATTAGGAAATACGACTCGTCCAAAAAATACGGGGCTGAATAATACCGAAATTCTTGTGAGATGATTCCTGTCTTCCAGTCCACGCGACGTAGCGGATGCGAGTACCGTGTTGCGTAACGGCCTTGCTCCTTGTACATTATGTGCCTATAACCAAGCATTTGAGTAAATACAAAATAAAATAGTAACTTATACTGTTTAAATGTATTTCTCAACTAAAGTAATGTAAGTGTTGGTGTCCAAGCGAAAAACGTGAAGGGTCAACTGTACAATATTATTAGGGTTTATTCTTTCCTAAATCGTAAACTTTTATGTAAATATGGTAGCAAGTATTTTGATTAGCAACATTTACCAATCATATTTATTGGTGGTTTTTGGAATGTTTTTCATTAGATTTTAAATATGGGAAAACTACAGCATATACTAAGTAATTTCTATAAACTCTGGACAAATGAAGTACAGTTGATAAAATGTCGGGATATAAAGGGGAATACTGGGTTTGGGTGTTTATTACAGATTTTGACAACGTATTTAATAATAATATAAAAAGATATTACACGTGTGAGTTTGAGTTCGAATTAATTTTGGACATTATAATTGAATAAAGAAGAAAAATCTTAATAATATACAGTACACCACTCATTTTTATGTAGAATCGGTAAAGGGGTTAAAAAACAGTTAATAATACTTTTGTTTGTATTGACTGCATAGTTTTACCATTCATAATTTTAATTTGTAACGGCATATGTAGCAATAGTCAGCATTTAATAAAGTATAAAACAACAAATTGATAAAAGCTGTTTGGGTAGTTATTTTACTACCACTTTTTTTCCCCAATAAGTTTACAAATAGGAGTTTAACAACAGCGTGAACAGTTAGGAATATGCCTTCGAAAACCGCAAAGTGGCCACTCAGCGTAACCCATTACCTTTAGTCATACATAACATTATAGTAATATTGACGACGTAACAAAAACTGAGGCATTTTAACAATTTCAAGGCATCAAAGCAAAGTTCTATTTAGACTGCATATTAATGTTGCCATTGAACGTTACACAACGAAGAATTAAAAAAAAACTTTTGACATTTTCAAATAAACCATAATTAATTTATTTAGACCGTTAAGGAAAATAAACAAAGGATGAGTAAACATAATTTGATTTAATTGTGCTTGATTAATCTTTTTACCAATACAATTACATTCTTCACATATGCAGTGTTAGTTTAAGGCTCTGAACAATGAAATCATCCATATTTTAGCATGTCCTTGTAAAAGAGCTGATTTTCATTTAAATTTTAGAGCTGAGAGAATATATTAAAGAGTAAACTATTTGGCCTTGTGATTTAGTTTCACCATCCACAATTATTTTAATTACGTTAACACTATGTCCCAAGAAATAGTTAGACCATTAAACAAACAGAGCTTCAGTTTAATATTTCAACCCTGCCACTGATAAATAAATTATTACAAAAAACGATATACGGAAAGAAATAGAGCTAGCTTAGATACGGGATTTTATATGTTACAATGTTTCCCGAATATTGAAATAGTTTTAAGTAAATTACCAAGGAATTTTGAAAAAATTTGTCATCATTTTCTGTTCTGTTTCAATTACCATATATCTGCATGGTATACTAGCTTGGGTCCCATTTACCTCTGTTTTAATTTCTCTTTTATTATGGCAACAATAAAAAAGCTTCTTCACGTGATTCACTTGAAATAAGAGCCAGGTTGGAAATGTTTTATTCTTCAACTTTTGAACCTCTTAACAATTACTTGTAAAATAATAGCTAGTGTAAACATGTCTACTTCCAATTTAAAATTATATTATTATCGTACGCGTTTTTCACGTAAGTTTTCCAGTATTACCAAGTAACAAGTGAGTATGTCATATTGTTGGGGCTATACATTCAAATGGAAATTTTGCAAATACATATACAGTATGTATTTTTAATGGTATTCAAATAACAACTTATTTCCGAACCCAAAGATTTTATTCCTTCAAACTGAAAGTCCAATCCATTGGAAATGAATAAGGCTATGACATACTTATTATTCAATAGGTAATTGCGGGTAAAGCAACGATGTAAATGCTAGTTAATATAAATCTGTATATACATATTTTTTGAAATAGGAATACATGTATACTTATTTTATATGTTATTATTAGAATAATAAATAATTATCGAGATTAAGGCGTAATTGTATTGCAAACTTTACCTGAACCCTTTTGGTCCTGTTTAATAATCTTGACCAACATACATTTCGCTAAATTTCGGAGCCGTTATAACAATCTTCACGAAAGAGCCTCTTTCGTACACTTTTCTGTAAATAAACCATCCTCCTTAAGAAATGTGCACACGCTTTTAAAATAGTGATAAATTAGATTAATCATACATCATTATTTTAAAGTTACTGAATAACCAGCTGTTGCTATGGGCCAAAAATATACTTATATTTACTTATTTTATTATACACCCGCTACTGCCTTGCTATTAAATACTTTAATATATACATCAATTATTAATTTTATTAGATAGAAAGTCTTAATGTAAACAGACTTAATAAAAAGTCCTAAAATTTCCCAGTACATCACATACTTTGCTACGATCTCATATTGCAGAATCACCAGACAGTCATGAGAGCCCCTTTATTATTAGCAAATATTGTTGTTTTTTATTTTTTGAGGGGTTAGGTTATAAGTTTGTTGTTAAATGAGTATGGCTTAAATATTTTCCAATAGATTACATTACTTTAAATGATCTTTTGTATTTCAAACATCCATGGACGTTTTCTTTGAGTAACAACTATAAAATATGTACAATGAATTTTAAATTCTAACTAATTTAATATTTCATGTGTACGCTAATGAACAATCATATCAAAGTTACTAAAATAATAAAATAAAGTTCTTTTCTAAATTTCATACGTGCTGTT
The DNA here is from genome assembly GCF_021130785.1 of Homalodisca vitripennis. Lineage (NCBI taxonomy): Eukaryota > Metazoa > Arthropoda > Insecta > Hemiptera > Cicadellidae > Homalodisca > Homalodisca vitripennis. The sequence continues at coordinate 14,455 of NW_025777416.1, read as the reverse complement.
GTGAAGCATCATAACATGTATAAATGCATGATATACAGATTATTGAATAAAGACTTTTTGAACTTGAAAGACATACTAATTGGTCATACATCATCGTTAAGTACATGGTTTTTTCACACTTTTACGTGAAAACAACAATTAAAATCGATCATTACTCCAACACTGTGTTCACCTTTTTGTCTTTTATAATAAGCCCTAACTATTCCCATCTTGCTCATTATTCAACTGTCAATCATAATTATATCTTATATTTTTTATATAGCACGTTTTTGTAATTTGTATCTATCAAGGATTGTAAAGAACATAGAGACAGTAAGAAGGATACCTACATGGTTATCAAAACCTCCCACCTAATAAAATATTGTATAGATATTTGTGATATAATTATTATACCATAATATAATAGTCATTCTGCACATTAAATTTGTGTTGACCCCACACTAAGGAGTATCCCCCAATATTTTTTTTTGTTTTATATTTTTTTATGTTTTTAGGAAACCTCTTTCAATTGAAATGTCCACAAAGCTAAATCCTATATGTAATTCATAGAACAACAGATTCCTTGGAGTCTTGTTGTATATTAAAAAAATAAATTGTGAGAATTTATTATTGCTTAGTCGATTTAAATTATAATTGCCACCAAGTAATGAAACTGTCTTAACTTGTAGTAAAAGATTTTTCCTTATTTCCGAAGTTAAATATTGTATTCACTTTATTTTGCCACTGCAATGTTTGTAGTTTTAGACAGTACAACAAGTAATAATTGCTTAATTGTTGTTAGTCCAGCCTTAATACTCCTGTATGAGAAATAACATTTATTTAACAATAACCTTAACCTCACAACGAAAATAAATACCGAGGTATATCAGTTTTGATACAAAGATAGAGACATGTATGAAAACTACGAAAGATCAGACTAAAGAATGTTAACGGTTTGCCACATGTGTAGTAATTAATGTAAAACTAGCCATTTATGTTATGGATGCCTATACTCAACTGGACTTATAAACCATCCATAGGCAATAGATGTTTTGGTAATTATTGTTGTATTTATATAATCACTAGTACACTCAACAACATATTTTCTATTTTTATTTTATACAAGTAAAGCATGTTTTTAATAATAAATTAGTAGAAGATAGGAAATGACTATTTCTTTCATACAAATTTAGTATCATAACACGAATATTTATTAAACAACATTTAGTATTAAAATCTTGTATTTTTTATTCAGCAATATAGTGTCCCCTCAGCAAAATCTTTGTCCTGGAAATATTTTGAGTTTTTAATACTTTTCTAGGCCCTTTTATTTTGTAAAACTAGATTTAGTTTGTAGTGTAAATTAAGATTAGTAAAACATACGAAATGATTAATTCTGTTTTAAAAATGTTTAATAGTTAAAAGAAGAATATAAAACGGGTGAATAATTCTTAGACACTTTTTTAGTTTCAGTTGAGAAATTCACATTGTATCTAATAAAAAATAAATATTTTAAATTTGGTAAGCTTTTCAAACCAAAGTTAGCTTTTTGTTGTTTACTGAGCAAAACGTGTAATATAGTGTCCTTAGTAACAATATTTTATGGCTGTAAGAACTTTGATAATATTTGTCCTAGGGCCTTAGTTTTTATAAGGAGCATATTTATTTTACTTTATAGTTATAATACAACTAGAACTCAAGAACGATAAAATGTATAACTTTACGTTAAACTAAATAGATGTCATAAAAACTGTTTATGCTGACTAAATCTGTCCGGTAATAACATAACTTACTGCTAAGGTACTGCAAATCAATGGTGATAAAACTTACTCAAATCAGGAGAGTAATGAAGCTGATCCCTGAAGCCTGCTGCGACCGTAGTCAATATCGCTATCTGTCTCAATAGTCTTTAGCTGATGACATATCATCTTCACTTTCTTGCTTGTTCAAGAAGCCGGCGAACAGTAGCTTCATTTGACTGTAGAACCCGATGGGCTTTTCTTAGTTATTTTGATCATTTCTAACCAATTATATAACCGTAAAATCGACAGAAAAACAACTTATAGCAGGTTATAACGCACCTCCAACAACAATTAAAACTTAGTCAAAACACGTTTACATCTTGGAAACTACTAATAACCTGTTATTAAATACTGTCTCATAACAAAACATAAAATGTTTAACTATGATAGTCGGATGTTCCACCACTACCCCACAATCCATAACCACAACAGAAGTAAACGCGTAATAAAGGACCCCAACACCCAACACTCCAGCGGACCCAAAACCACTGACTGAAGGAAACTAAAACATACAGCCCCACCTAGCGCGAACCCTGGAGCGGATAGTATCGTGTCTGTAAACTCTGTAGCACAGTACCCCTCACCCCCTCCAAATCACTAGCGACGATGACCACTATACTATCAGTAACTAAGAATACACGGCGACAAACCGTATATTAATATTGTCTGCCTGTATTTATCACCCAGACTCGCTAGCATATCTCTATCTCTTAACAATAATTTAATGGCCTGTATTCATAAAAAGTGAAGTATTGCTTTTTTATAATCTTGTGAGAGTAAAAAAAAGACCTGTTTTGCTATTAAACTTATTAAATTTAAAATAAGCCTCTATTATATATTTTGAAATAAAAATAATATTTTTTAAACAAATAAAGAAATGCAGAGAATTGGTGGATAATACAATGCTGGAATCTAGATTAAAACTGCACATAGGGAGTTATTCCTTCTTTTCAGCTTTTATCATTTCAAAAATAAATAAACATTAAGTTTTCCTCACGGGACTAGGGTAAGTGAGATATCGCATATCCTCATTTATTTGTTTTTCAAAAGACCATTAATGGACGATTGCATAACTACGGTGATACATTTGTACAATCTTAAGTGCTTTTATTCCAATCATAAAAAAGGTAGTCTTAAATATGATTTTATATTAAATCAAAATAACTTCCTAACATATTTGATATATTAAATTTTATACATAATTTTACAGTATTAGCAGTGGAAAAACATGAAAAACTGCTATTACGAGGGTAATAAAACCCTAATGGTTTCTGAAGGAGAGCAAAATGGTTCTGGGTAGGTAAATTGGAAGTCCCAATAGGCGATTCAGTTTACATATTTGGTAGCCTATGTTGATTGTAGTTCTTTTGGAAAATGTTTAAGCGCTCAAGCACTATTCGACTTTATTTTTGGTCACATAATTCTGAGAATATGAAATCATATTAAAGTATAATATGTATTTTACGTATCCAAAAGCTCTATAGTTTTTCGGTAGGTTTGTCATGTTTTTTTGCGAAATTATGTGCCAGGTAAAATTAAATTTGCGTACTTCTCAACAGACATAAAAGAAAGCAAGTATGCAAATGGAACACCCTTATCTTAAAAACAAAATAAAATAGCATGTCGTATATTATGTAAATATATAATTACTCTGCAATATATAAGGACCATTCTTGAGGTACTGATAAAGAAGTAAATGTTCTATTGTGTACTGCCAATAATAAGTATATGAATCGACTAAAATTTGCCTTAGTAAATATTTAATCCCTTATTTGGTACTGGCGGTTAATTTTTTTAAATCAGGGACACAATGAGCATATTATTTTTAAGTGGTAGTCCAAACACCTGTATAAATTATTATACTGATTATTTCTGGCCTTGACAGGGGGATTAAATACAAAATCGGTACTAACTACAGTTTAAACCAAGTCCATAAAAAATATTTAATAATGGTGATAAGGGAATTTTCGTAACCTGTGGGGCGTACCCGCAGGGATGTTCGAGGTAGGAATAGGAAATAGTTAATCAGAGACTCTAAGAATATCCATGTAAAATTTCAGTTCAATTGGCTAGTACTTTTCATGTAATTTGAACAACGTAAATACAAATACAAAAATATACGCTATTAGATTTGTATACAATAACATAATATAATGTATTTTTTAGGATACATCATCCTGAATTGATTAGAAATAATGTTTGGGAAACTAACTACATATGTTGAACAAGAAATAAAGGAATAATGACTCGCGTTAAATAAATATTTGTACATAACAACATTAATATTAAGTCTGATATGTCACAAATATTAACCATTACGTAAATACATGAATGACAGCCATCTAAACGTATCTTATTTGAAGAACAGCGTCGACAGGTGTACACTTCCAAGACGCCTCGCAGATCGGAAATTCCGTTTGATAAAAAGGGCTTCCGGTTAGTTGCGAACTTAGCACATTCTCATGGGAAGTAAACAATCCGTACTAAATTTTAAATTTATTTCTGTATTGTAAATCACAAAATAGGAAATCAAGATTTAGTTAGTTTTAAATATCCTAATTAAAGGTATTAGTTTTATATTATACCAGTGGTATATGAAATACAATTTAAATTTAGTAGAGCTGTGCACTTGTCACATGTCGATTACTATTAATTCCATATTGAAACATAATTACCGTCTTATTAGTCCATATGAAATATAACTTAAATTCTTTAAATTCTTATGAGATATGAGAAAAATGTGTGAATTCAACAGAGAGGTCACATGAAGTCAATTTGTTCACTTTTTATAATTTTAATACAATAGGAAATCCTTATAAAAATCATGTGACTGATTTCACTAACTGTGTTTTAGAATATGTTTCTTTTTTTACAGTAGGTTCTGTATTATTTAAGAATGGGAAGTTTTTAAACATAATATAATTTTTTTTCCCAAAAAAATTTAATAAAGGGCAAGGGGAGACCATCTCTTCAATGGAGAATTGTAAATACCTTAAGGGTCTAATTATAAGAAATCCGTTGATAGATTGGAAACTAGATCCCCGGAGTAATCTTATTGATCCACCCTTTAGTACTGACACAATTAAACAAAAATTTGATCGAGTACAGTCTTTTTCAATTTTTAAATTTTTGTCAATGAGCTAAACTTTACACCTAGGCTGACGCCTTTTTTTTTTTTCCTAAAAATTGAAAATGAAGGGGTTTCCCAGTAATTAAAAATCGAAAAAAAAAAAAAATTTTTCAGTTTTAATAATATAAGTTAGCATTAATCAAACATTATGCTCACATTATATCCCCTGTTCTCATCGCTCAGCTATTAATTTAAGTTTCTCAAACGGGTAAATTTTCAGACTAAAAAGTCCAGTGAAGTTTGTGCCAATTTAAAAGAAAGACGTTTTCTTTTAAATTAAACAATCTCCGCCCAATTAGTTTACTTTTGGTTTTTTCTAAAATTATTGAGAAATAATATTACTTAATTATTTTAAATAATATAAAATTTTTTTTAGTAAAAACCATTAGGGTTTTCATGAAGGGAAGGCCTACCAAAGGATGTCCTTGTTGGTTACTTACATGTTTATTTTGGTTTAAACGAAGGTAAAAAATGCACTGGCCCTTTTGATAGATTTGAAGAAGGCATTTGTTTTGGGTTTAGACCATAGTATAATACTGTATAATAAATGGAGGCGGCTGCAGTGGGGGGCCCTTTAGCTGGTTCCGCAGCTTCCTTACCAGGGCGAGAAAAAGCGAGTGCGTAGTTGGTCAAACTGTCAGCGCACCACTGTCCGTAAAAACAGGGGTGGCCGCAAGGCAGCGTTCGTTCCCCTCTGCCACTTCTTTCCCTTGTTTTTTAAATAACGATTTTTTAGAGAAAAATTTTAATGGAAGATCACGAAATCGCTGATGACATAGCTTTTTTATACTGTCAACCAATAGCCTACACAATATTGTTACGGGACCAAATGAATGAAGACTTTAAATTTTATGAGACAGGGGTTTAAAACTTAAATAAAGTGTTAGTAAAAGTTGAAAAAACAAAGTATGAAAAAATTTGAATTAAAGATTTTAACTTTATTCTGATTTAAAATTTCATGTTTAAAAGCCTGTACGGATAACATAGGAGACTTATGCAACTGTAAATATATTACAAAGGAAGACAATTTTAAAAATCTGTGGAATACATTTTGATTCGAAATTAACATGGGAAAATCATATAACAGTCCTTGCAAAATAAACTTAAATCCACTATAAGAAGTTGTATTTTTTGCGCAATTTCTGTGATGACAGATTGTTACGAATTCTGTATTTTGCTCTGGTAGAGTCAAGTTCTTCAATAGGAGTTGTTTGCTGGAGAGAGACGTATAAATATTTAATAGACAGGTTAAGAGTCAATACAATCATTTTATGAGAGAATAATTACGCACTAAAGAATACGAGAGAACCCTTTCCACATTTTCATTAATTAAAAATTCTACCACTGCAACATTTGTTTTATTTTTTTAAACCTCTTCGGCTGTTTTACACTGGAAGGTGGTAATTTAGGAACAACGGGCCTGATATCCTACCAGAAGCATAGACCGGCGAATGTTCAGAACACTAAAGTCAACAAGTCAATACTAAAGCATTCCTTTCTTTAAAATGGCCCAAATATTTTTAATAAATTGCCTTATAACATTAAAATAACTGTGAATGTTGTAGTAAATTAAGAACGTTGTTGTTATTACAAGAAAACTGTAACACATTTTACAATTAATAATTTCCCCCTATAGTATTAATTTGAGTTATTAAATAATAATGTGTACAAATAAATTAGTATTAATTAACATAAAGAAATATGTAAATAGCAAAGAATCATGTATTTTACTTATATATATTTAACATAATTTCTAGTTTCTAGTTGAGAAGGAAGGGTTATTGAAAATTTATGTTTTTTAGTTTGTAGATAAAGAAAGTTACAAAGACAGTTTTTTTAGTTCGTTGGGACTCATGCAGTTATCCATTATTAAATCTTGTAGTGCATCGCCACGGGAGCAGCCCGGCTGATATCTTAAAGAATCTATAGACTGGACTCTGATAAAAAACCTGTTTTATTTTGTTATCCACTGACCACACTACTTTGCAAAAGTGGTCAGTCAATTCCGAGTTATTAAAATTATGTATTGGTGTACATTTATATCGGAATAAATTCGTTATTCGTTATTCATATACTACTTTAAAATTATCTATAAATAACTGTGTCAATAAAAACATATTAAAAGTTCTATACAATTTACCGTAATATTTCGATTAGGTGGGAGGTTATGCGACAACAAATACTTTCGTATAAATAAAAAAATCTGTTAGTAGGCTACTCTTCAAAAGAAAATAAGTATAATAAAATAACAACTTGTTAAATGTAGCCTAACTTGAATTTATTGTAAGTGAGTGATTGTAAATATCTGTATCAGACAATATTGCCGAATTGGTAAACACAATTTGTATTAATTTGAAAACAAAGTGAGTTAAGGACTAACATATCTCGTAAAGATATATATGAGAGAAGATCAATTGAGTTCCCTAGCTGCTGATATTGTTAATCGTAACATTACACAGATATTTGAAATTGCGGCGAGCTGCCACGGGTGCGATCTTTTGCGTGCATTCATTACTTTGATATTTACTTTAGAGAACAGTACACGGGTACCGGTAAGAATATTTTGGTCCGAAAATTGATATAAATTATTCGCCCATGATCTCGTTGTGAATTCAACGTTTAACTGTATAATATACCTGAAAGTGGCCAAAAATATAACTGTAAATACGAATAATTTCACATAATTTACTTTAGCCTAAACAAGTAAGACAATTAATATGGTTAAATGCTTCAAAGTTTGGTGAGAACTCGATATTTATTTGTATACACTACCTGAAAATAGCCATCCACAAAAAATGGATTGCTGAAGTGAGCAGTGTCAAGAATTCTAGTAGCGTGCTTTCACCAAAATTATAGAGTGTATAATTGTATACTGTAATGTATTGTATAACTGTGTATTAATTTTATATTGTATTTGTACCTGAAAATGGTCATAGACCATGGAACAGAGCTGTAAGTATGAGCAATATCAATGTTGAATAAATACTTTTATCTGGAAAATTAAGACCATTGATTGGATCGTTTTCTTTTACTTTACCTGAGTGGTATATGAATTCAGTATGTAATCTCCAACAATGTCTAGTACAAAGTAAAAGAATAAAGACTTTCCAGGAAATGAACCAAATAATGGTAATACTGACCACACTACTTATCAGTATGAAAGACATCCCTTTGAGGTCTAGTTGCTATGCTTAGCAACATTAAAGTATAATCATCATTACATAATATAATGTAAAGTAACTTTTTGTGATGGTCTGTTTGTGCATCGGTATTTTTCTAAACTACTCAACGGATTTGATACGGTTTTCACTATCGGCTTCGTTACAAAATAGGGGGGACTTTAGTAATGATAAATCAATTATTGAAAGTAGAAAAAAGTTTGAATGGTGCGAAAAATTTATATTGTTGAGCTCTTCAATTGTTATTACTGACTAAACCTTACGACTTGTAACAAAATAATGTACTAAAAAACTGAACCTTTCAAAAAAGCCTACAAAGAATTCAGCGGTAGCATAATATCTATATCCAACAATGGCAATGTGCCATTTTTCTCTGCACTCTCTCTCTCTCTCTCTCCTCTCCTCTCTCTCTTCTCTCTCTCTCTCTCTCTCTCTCTCTCTCTCTCTCTCTCTCTCTCTCTCAGCTCGCTCGGCTCGAAGCGCGGGAAGTGTGCGACAGAGACGGTTGTTAAAATGTATCCATCATCACTTTGAATGGCTAATTGTAATAGTTTGTAATGTAATGTAAATAGTTTTAACACGTTCATATCTCTATTTAATTTTTGGAATAAATAAAAAAGGACCCAGGGTTTCTCCCTCTCAGGCTTTTTTGGAAATGCTGTGATTAAACCAAAAGCTGTTCTGATTTTAGTTTTTCTTTCCTCAGGGAAAATAAGCTTATAACTATTTTTTTAAAACCAATTTTACTATACCCCAATTTACTTTAATTTGGGTTTTGTTTGTGGATTGGCTTTGTTAACAATTTTTATTTTAACAATTAATTGACCATGAAAAACTTTTTTGCAAGATGTTATTGAAACAATCCAAAAGGGTTAAAAAAGGGTTTACTGAAATATTGATTAAACCTTAAAAAGGGTTGTATATACCCATTAAAAAAAAACAAATTTAAAAAATTTTGGTAACAGGGGGCAAAAACTTTCACATGAGAAAATTGTAATAACGTTTTAAATTTTTTTAAAAATATACATTAAAAATGTGCATATCAAAAATAGAATATTACTGGATATTTTAAAAATATTTTCCCTAAACATACTAATAAACTAGACTTATAATAAACAAAAAAAAATTCCACTCCCCGTTTTTGTAGGCAAATGCGGGGGTACCCGGGTTATTGCATGTTCAGGAAACACAAAATTTAGTAACCATATCGTTCCTAGCAAAAAACATCCCAAAATGTTTTTACCGGCTAGTAATTATATAAGTACTGTGATAAAGCTAATTAACGATACCTTAATAAAACCACCATAATTTAAAGCCCTCTCCAATCAAATTCAATAAAAAAATTGATTCCGGTTTTCCCTTAGATTTATAGAACAAAATTATAATGTTTATTTTTTTATTCTGTTTTTTTTAATAATTATAGTTAGATGTATCCCACTTTTTGGAAGCTTTTTATTCAATATAAGTATCAAATGTTTAAAATGCATTTTTTTATGGTAATAAAATTAAGAAAAATTTTAAATCACCTAAAATATTGTTTTTCCCTAACAATCCAATTACATTAAAAAAATACGAGCCCGCTGAAACTTTCCTTGTCAAAAGATATTGATATTCTTCTTGGGTTTTTTCCGGACTACCAGCTGTCTACCGAAATTTTTCTTGTAAAGATGAAGGGGAACAGTAAAATAACCTGAAATATTTCGAACAAGTTAAAAAAACTGTTTATTATAAAAAATGAATACGTAAATTTTAAAAACAAAATTTTAAGTGCCCCAAATTTAAATTTAAATTTTTTTTTTAAAAAAAAGAGTACCCAATTTTTTTTTTTGGAAAAACAAACCGAAAAAGGGGGAGTTTTTTAAAATACAAAAAATTTTTCACACCTAAAATTTTTTTAAATCCAAGTTTACGGTCCCGGAAAAATTTTATTTATCCCGTAACTGAGGGTATATAATTTTTCCCGGCAGCAAACCGGAGGTGGGGTGGGAAGGGGAAATAACCCAAAATCACACCTAAATTTTTGTTTAAATTTGGGAAGTTTAAAAGGGGCCCGGGTATTTTTGTTATACTTTTAAATTAGGAGTAAAATAGTAACCCGGCAGTTTGACCTGGGGACTGGAGTTAGGCCCAAGGGGCTAACAAAAACACATCTAATTATGTTTTGTCCGGGAAGTTTACCCGTCCCCCGGGAATTTTTATTATTACTTTTTTAAAATTGGTAGTAAAAAGTATTCCCGGCAGAAACCTGTAGCGTGGAGTGACGCAAAAATACTAACAATATCACACTCTAATTATGTTTAGTCCCGCAAGTTTTACGGTCCGGATATTGAGTTATACTGGGGAACCAAAGGGTATTTTAGTATTTTTTTTCAGAAACCGTAGCGTGGAGTGGGCAAATAAATAAAAAAAATCCCCACTCTAATTATTTTAGTCAGCAAGTTTAAAGCCGTTTCCCGGATATTTTAGTTTTTAAATGTAACTCAGGAAATTTTATAGTATCCCCGGCAAATAGACCTGGGGAAATGGAGTTTTGGGAAGGGACTAACAATATCACACCTAATTTTTGTTTAGTCAGAAGGGTTTTTGCCCTACCGGGTAAATTTTAGTTTTTACTTTTTTCTAGGCAGTAAAATAAAATTTCCTTTGGGAGTAAACCCGTTTTTGGGGGAGTGACGAAGATACAAAAATTTTTACACTTAATTAGTTTATCAGCAAGTTTATACTGTGCCGGGGTTTGCTTTACTGGGAATCAGGGAGTATAAAGTATCCTGGTTAAAACCCGTGGGGTGGAGTTTCGCCCAAATACTAAAAATATCACACTCTAATTATTTTAGTCAGCAAGTTTAACCCCCCCCGGGATATTGTAGTTTTTTCTGAAAATAGGAGTATATAGTATTCCCGGCAGAAACCTGGGTTTGGGGTTAGGGAAAAAACTAACAATACACACCAAAAAATTTTAGTCAGCAAGTTTTTTACGGTCCGGATAAAATTTTTTTTTATACTGTAACTCAGGCAAATAAAAAAGAATTTTCCTTTGGGAGTAAACCCTTAAACGTGGAGTGACGCAAAATACCCAACAATAACAAAACTCTAATTATGTTTAGTCACAAGTTTATACTGTGCCGGAAAATTGCAGTTATACTGTAACTGAGGAGTTTTATAGTATTCTGGCAGCAAACCTGTAGCGTGGAGTGGGCGCAAGATACTAACAATTTCACACTCTAATTATGTTTAGTTTAGCAAGTTTAAAACCGTACCCCGGGTATTTTTAGTTATACTGTAACTGAGGTAGTTATTAAAATATTCTGGCAGCAAACCTGTAACGGGGGAGTGGGGCAAGAACTAACAATATCACACTCTAATTATGTTTTAGTCAGCCCAAATTTTTACTGTTCCATTTTTGCAGTTAAACGAAAACCTGAGGTAGTATATAGTATCATGGCAGTAAACCTGTAGCGTGGAGTGACGAAAAGATACAAACCCAATATCACACTCAAAATTATGTTTAGTCACAATTTTTATACGTGTCCGGATATTGCGGGTTATACTGAAAACTGAGGCAGTATATAGTATCCTGGAAAAAAACCTGTAGCGTGGAGTGACGCAAGATACTAACAAAAACACTCTCTAATTTTTTTTTAGTCAGCAATTTTTCCCCCGTACCCGGATATGTAGTTATACTGAAAATTTGGGGCAGTATATAATATCCTGGCAGTAGGCTGGAGGGTGGAGAGAGGAAGGAGACTAACAATATCACACACTAATTATGCTCAACGAGGCAGGTTTACACTGTACCCGGACATTGAATTTTATACTGTAACTCCAGATACAATACAGTTATCCAAGCTGTACAGTACTTTCAACTGATTATTTCCAAACAGCGCGGGTTTAAAGACTAGGTTTAAAGTTGATATGCCCATTAGATTTTAACTAGTTAGTTTTGTTTTATTTTTAATGTTTCGAAAAAATCTTTTTTTCAAATAAATAATAGAATATATACAATTTTAGACTAAGCTTGTTTTCATTTATTGTGGGGGATAGTATTTTATGAATATAAGGGAAAAACTAATTTTTCAAAAGTATTCTTTATATTATTTTCTACAACTACTTTATATTTTGTATATTTTGTATTTTTTAAAATAAAAAATTTTTCATGTTCCCTTTTTCCCTTGGGCTTACGGGGCCCTTTTTTCATGACAATAACAAACTCCCTAGTTCACATTACATCAAATCTTCGGCTAATTTTTGGTATTTTTTTGGGGTTTCCCCCTGGGGTTTTGGAAAACAAAAAAACACTAGATGGTAAACATTTACTGCCAGTAATAAAAATTGTTCTTTTTTAAAAAAAAAATGATTAGAAAAAAGTAGTTTACGAATTTTAAAAACTAAAAAAATTGCTTGTTGTCATTATTTTATTTTCACAAACAAAAACATATTTGAATTTTGAGAGGATAGACAGTGCCCAGTTAAAAAAATCGACATTTTTTAAATGAAGAATTTGGGGGGATTTTAAAGTAATTGGTTTAAAGTTCCTTAACCCAAAGTAAACATTTATGTAGAAATCAAAAGGATTTAAATTGTTTTGTTTTTTGTTGACCTTTTGGGGGTTTTTGGTTTTTTTTGATTTTTTTTTTTATTTAAAAAAAAAAAAATTAATCCATCTTATAAAATTTTTTTGTAAATAAAAGGGTTTTTTTAAAAATCAAAATTTTTTGGGCCCTTTTGCCCGAAAGAAACAGTCCCCAACTGCTCTGGAGTAATTTCTTTTTTTGGTACGAACTCGCCCCTTGATAAAAGAAGGTTTTTTTTGCCTTTGAGAAAACAAAAAAATTTTTAAAAATATTGAAATAAAAATAGGTCAGGGTTTTATTGCTTTTAATTCTGCCAAAATTTTTTTAAAATTTAAAAAAACCAAAAATCTTATTGGGGTTTTGTAAAATATTTTATTTAACAAAAAAACCAAATAAAAACCCCCCGCTTAGCCACGTTTGGGTTTTTCCAAAAGGGATTTTACTGTACATACATGTTTAAAAAAATTTTTATCCTTTTTAAGGGTTTTTGAAGTTTTCAATTTTTTTTTTAAATATCTGAAAAAGTTAGGTGTTTAAAAATTTTGGGCCCCCAAAAAGTACTTTCTTTGGGAACACTGCGTTTTTTTCATGTATAAATTTTGAAAACAGCGTCCCTCGTTTGGAGATTCCCAACGAGAGAAAATGTTTTAAAAACTAAATTTTGTGTAAAATTTGATATCTTCTTTAAAAGGGAATTCACTTTTGGGGCTTATTTCAACAGATACAGAAATAAGGATAATATTACCCAAAATTTTTTTTTGTTAAGACGAAAAAGAATCTAAATTCCCGAACCCCAAGTTTTGTGACAGCGTAAGTTTCCCCGAAAAAGCACTAAAAGAAAAATGAACCCGGAGAAAACATTCGAAAACCATCCTACGCACTAGTGCCGGGAAACCTTTCCTACGTAGCTGCAAAGGAAAAAATTGATTAGTACGGGGGTTTGTGTTTTCGTAAAAAATGCAACGACATCACACCAAAAAATAATTTTAATTTATAACCCTCATTTTCAAAATTTTTAAAAAGTACTTCACTTAAAAAATGTTTGGCGATTGAAAAAATTTTTAATTAAATCAAAGAGTAGTAGCAGCCAAAAACTAAATGGGGCTAGGGGGGATGCTTCTTAAATTTTGGTTTTAGGAGAAAAAAAACTTTTTTTTCCCCAGAACTATTGGGTGTCCTAAGTATTGATTAAACAAAATAAACTATAATTGGAAAAGATGTTTTAACCTAAGAAAACTCGATGTCCAGATAGAAAAAACCCCACAGTTATTTTGAGAACATAAAAAATTTTTTTCGCAAGAGTTAAATTTAAAAGACTACCCTAAATCAGTAAGTGGAAGGTTCCTGTAGAAGGGGTGAAAGGAAAAATTTTGGGGAAATTATATCAGAATTTTATCTGAATGGTAGAAATAAATTGGGTTTTTTAAGAATTAAAAACATTTATTAATTTTTTTTTAAAAATTTCTTTTTTAACATTTAGAAAAGGGTTTTTGATTAAAATTTTCTTTTAAAAATATAAATTAAAATTTATTATATTTTCCCTTTAATTTTTCAAAAGGGGATTGAGAAATTCTTATTTTTTTTAAAATTAATTTTTGATTTTGTGTTCTATTGAGGGTGTTGTAATGAAAAAAAAAAAATTGTTAAAGTTAAAAACTGGAAAAGAAAAGGTTCCCAAAGACTCCAATAAAGAAAAAGAGCAAAATTTACAAACTATTTTTCCCAAGGGGAAATTAAAGCTTTGAAAATTATAAAATATACACAAAATTTAACATTCAAATTAAAATCAAAATA
>NW_025777415.1:0-40566 GCF_021130785.1 Homalodisca vitripennis | reverse complement strand
TTTTCCCTATTATACATTTTATGAAACAACTGTCGGATTTGCATAAGATAATACTATCATTTGCATTAATTGTTTTGAAAATGTTAAATTGTGTAGGTACTATATTGTAACCATAGTATGAAATTTCAATGAATATGTAAACTTGCATAACTTAGATAATTGCATTTGTTTTATTTTAACTATACGAATTCATTATTGTTTACTAAACAAGTGTGTTTTTTCTGAAATATTTTTTTTCCTATATAGACCAAATTTTAAAAGGAAATATGCAAATATCATACTATATTTCATCATTATAATCTTATAAACCTTTTACTCAAAACTCTCAGGTGAAATTTTGTCATTGCCCAGAATATTTTAAAAATAATATAAACTGCTGAGGTCATTTTGATTTCCCGATATCGTGCAGACAGAAGAGATGGACAGAAATTAAAGTTCTCCAGCCTCGAGTGATAAGAAAGGTCATCCTCATTGATAACTGTATTGGCAAATATTGTAATTTATCAAATATGTTTCGCATGTTTTTAAACTTTTCTAACATTTTATTTTTACTTCAATACAGTTTCAATACGGCTAAATGAAGTATATAACAAATGAGACCTTTTAGCAGACAATGTCGGTATTAATCTCTACCATTGTTAGTCTTCTCGAAGACACTCGGGCAAGCATCATGCGTGATCTTCGTCTATACTGAATTGATTCAGGTCAAAGGAATGACACAGATTCCTTTACCAGATTTTTTACGGAGATTTTGTATTGGGCGGATTTATTGGTTTACTTTGCTTTCCAGAATGTTGCATGCTCCCTATAACTGCTTTCCCGGCAAGAAATTCTAGTCATTGCCTTTTCTAATTGACTATTGGAACATTATATTGTAATATGAGAAAAATCGAGGTTGACCCATATATTGCTTAGAATTACCCTTTATTTTAAGCATCCCAAACTAGAATAGTATCTAGTTACATGGTCATCCAACCTCAAATTAAAAATGTACCTAATACACGCATTTTGGGCCCATGGAATTTACTAGTTAAGGTATCATTCAAATCACAAAATGCTAAATTAGCGTAATCAAAGTATGGTATAACCAAAGTCAAAACTAACATTTTCTTAATAAATACTGGAGGATTAAAACACAATCGTTTAAATTGATATATGGACTGAAAAACTTTGTTATGAATATAATTTACTTTTTCGACCCACGAAAGAGTTTGGTTCATTCTAAATCCTAAATTCACAACAGATTGCTCATATTTTAAAATCTGATTATTTATCACAACTGGAAACACATTATCAATATCAATATTTGAAATTAACCTAGGATTATCGATAATTATTGGTTTACATTTTGATATATTAAGATTCAAGCCATGAACAGTACACCATTTGTAATGTTTTCCCAAATCAACCGTTTATATTATTGTAATAGCTGTATTAATGTCTTTTTAAATGAAATAAGTTTTTATACATTTGGGTGTCCGTCTGGCATACAACGTCCAACCGTGCTAAAAATAAAGCTGAGAGGTTTGAGCCTTGTGAGAACTCTTACACTATTTAATTTGACAAATCCGAGAAAGGATCCCCCCGTTGTCTTTGACCCTTTGAATTCTTTGTTATAAATACGACTTGAAAACCAATTTACTGTACTCTACAAACTAAAATTTAATCTATACGAACTTAAGATGATGGATAACACAAAGTGGATCCTGTGCACAATTCAAACGCTCTTCGTATAAATCTAGTTAACATTAAGTACAGTAATTTTCTTAGTTAACTATAGCCGAAGTTGTAATTATTCATTTTATAATTCTTATCAGTGCACTTCTGGGTACTGTATGATGATCTATATCCAGACTGATTACTTGAACATAAAAATGTTTATTATTCATTTAATTAATATTTGATACATCAGTCGCTCCTAAACACATATCTATCCTAACATCTTAACCTAGTACACACAAAATATTTATTTGATTCGAATAATTGCTTGGACATTAAATTGTAAAAACTATATTTACAACTAATAGGATCTACATAAGCTTTTTATAATGTTAAATAAGGTTTGGGTTTATTCTGAGTTATTAACACCCACATAAAAATATGGCAATTATAAATTATCTAAAGACATTACAGGGAATCAATCAACTTTTTTGACACTTTAAATAAATTGCCGAGAGCTCCCTGACTCTTATAAGATTTTCCAAAGAACCTTATATGAGTTGTTCATTTTGAACAAACATTTGCAAAATGTTGACGTCGCTACTAATCTCTAACTATTCTTTTTATCCTATTGGCGGTAAATAACTCTGATAGTTTTCCACATACAACATTTCATTTTTAGTGTGCTTACATCTACTGACATTTATAAACTCTATCGTCGTTTTTTCCTTCATCATGGCTTTGTAATATTGCATCATTAATCCAAGGACAAAACGTTTTTCTTCTTGGATATTTTCGGTCTCTTAGTGTATATACTTATTCAAATAATTAGTCTTGATGTTAATGTATTTATGTATTTCAAGCCTTGGTCATTAACACAATTACTATATAAAAATATCGTGTCCCAACATATATTAGCACATTCAGTTTTTTAGTCAGCATCTTTATCCATGTTTTTAAAGTCCCGTATCAGTATATTTTCCATTATCTCTAGCAAGTTTGGTTTGTCAGATTTACAACTCTAACAGAATATCAAATCAAGATAGGATAACCCTGAAACAGAAGTATATGACCAAATCCTCTTACGTCTAATCCCTGCTATAAAACAATAATTAAATTCCAACAAAGAATCGGAATTTGGCCTATGATATGTAGGAATTTAAAGAGCAGTATACATAAATTCAAAAAAAAAAATATATAATTACGTATATAATTAAAATATAAGCAAGTAGATAGTGGATAACAAAAAATAGTAAGTAAAAAATATATAATAAATAAAAAATTCGAAAAAAGTAGAGAAAAAAAAAAAACTAAAAGAAAGAATATTCTAAACTCAAACAGAAATAGAAAAATACAAAAAAATTAATAAAGTGAAATTAAATGCAATTAAATAACACTCAAAATAAAATAACTAAGTATAATTTTAAAAAATATATACATAAACATAAAGAAACGAGATAAAATAGATCAAAACTATTTTAAGCAATATTTTATAACAAAAGCAACAAAATCAATAATAAAATATAAAACCACCCCCCCCCCCCCGATCTGTTGTAAGACAAGATTCAAAAACTGTGTCCTTATCAGCGAAAATCCTACTTAGATCACTAATGTCGTTATTAAATATCACCAATTAAAACAAAATTATCATAAACATGTAACAGATTTGCTAATACATCAAAGCATTCAGCGTATATGACCCCACTTTATGTGTGGAACGGGTACATCAGCACAAACAATAACAATGTTCCATCTCAAAGAAACTTCCAAAAACAAGATATTCTGGTTTTTGTACAATACTAATGCATTAGACAACACAAATCCATTTGTATAATTAAAATAATTCCTTTCTAATTATAAATCGCGAGGTCCTCCTCCGTTCTTTACCCTCTCTATCATGACGTATTAAATTGGGGAAATTTTGTAGCGAAGAGCATTACAAACAACAAAGATGAGACAGCTGGTTTTTAGAAAGGTTTCCTGTTGCAAACTATTATATCACAAAACGTTTTCGTTATGTAAAAAGGGCTTAGAAAATTTGTGCTTTATGTACAATTACATTGTATCCGAGCAATGTAACATGATGCATCCTTAAAAAATGCTTTGACCCTAACGATCTACAGCGAACAAATATTTGATTCTGACTGTTATCAATTTATTGTTGTGTATGTATCTAACCATTGTTATGATTGAAAATATAAAATTCACGACGAAATACTACAAATAAACATTATAACGTCATCCGTTCACTTAAATACTCAAAACCACACTCCTTAACAGATATTTTTTTAAACTAATAAACGATTCATATTACACCAATATAATATTAAATTATTGTACACATAAAATACACACAGTAAAAAACACTTGTTTTTACTCAGCAATGAGCGTAAGGGTGACTCAATTCCTCCAACGCTAGTGTAATTATAGATCCTCGAGTATGAACATCCACAATAATGTAATCGATCCTCTTGATTTTTTTCGCATAAACTAAATGGCGTCCATCGAGGAGTTTATACCACAAAAGAGTTGATTTCCTGTCTTCACTTGGCGGGCTGTCATGTATAGAATGCTTCCCTCCTGCTCAGGGGTGAGGGCAGTTGTATGACTGTATACTAGCGCATTGCGCTATCTCGCGCTCCGATAAAGCCTGGTATATGAGAAGAGAGAGAGAGAGAGAGAGAGGCAGAGTAGCAGAGAGAGAGAGAGAGAGAGAGAGAGAGAGAGGAAGAGAGAGAGAGAGTAGAGAAGGAGAGAGAGTAGAGAGAAGAGATGAGAGAGAGAGAGAGAGAGAGAGAGAGAGAGAGAGAGAGAGAGAGAGAGAGAGAGAGAGAGAGAGAGAGAGAGAGAGAGAGAGAGAGAGAGAGAAGTATACTTTTACTCTGTTTAAATAACAACGGTTCACGTTACATAAGTATATTACTATGTGTTGGTCAATGCTTATTAAACTATACTCACCCTACACTACACGATGGTGGTATTATAGAGGGTTATAAATACTGTTTATCCTACTTTTACAAATTCATATTTCCGTTTATGTCATATTGAACATCTTCTTGAAGAATTTTTATAATGACATTTTTAATTAAGGTAACTTCTTGCAATAAAGAAAACATCTTGAATTTTTATTTAATTTAGTAATTAATATAGCACTTACTTAGATAAGACTTGGTTTGTGGCTGTAAGTGAGTCAAATGCTTACCAAGCCATTACGAAACGTTTCAGAGATAAGTACTGTCATCGGTGGCAATCACTTGGAAAACTTATTAGAGGCACTAACCTCCTCACTAACTGGCTGATGAAGTAAACTAAGGCCTTTTGACACGTACTATTTTCCGTATTAGTGGCAGGGTTAATTCATGAAACACTTGCACACCTTAGGACTCACTACTGAAGACTATTTAATCATCCTGAAGAGACTGCTAAACACACTATTTTTGTTTGTGAGGCGCTTGAGGTTAGAAGAACCCTATGTTGAATATCACAGCTAGGTAATCATGCTAACGTGAGTAATAGTCAGAAACTTAGATCTCGTTGAATATACAGCAGTAGGTACTAATGAAGCCTTGAGTGCACAATAAGCTTAGGTTGATAAGTTGGAAACTTAGAGCACATTATACACGAATTTTCAGTCTTTATAATCTATAGTAATTAGATCAGGGCTTACAATTGTTTAATGAATACGTGAGTATCGTATGAATAAATACAATTATTCTCAATATTATTTACAGAGTTTTAATAAGTTATAAATAAATCAATCTATTTGTTTTAGCAGTTTATATATATACATGTGAATATTTAAGTATAACAATTTACTTACGCTAATCAAATGTTAGGTATACATAACAGCAGAAAATACATGATTTATTGAATGATACCTAGAAAATTTTCCTCAAAACATTTAAAAACAATTTTATAATAGATTACCAGAGAATACAGACGATAGTACAAATTTCGATTTACAAGTGTGATTAAACAACTACAGAATTCGTTTATTTGTTCAATTTGATTTAAGGGCTTATATTAGGTTTAGGTATAGGTTTTTCGAAGTTGTTAAAAAATTATTACGGACCTATACATAATATTGAATTTCAAAATTATTTATATTGGAATATCCTAAGAAAACCTTTGGGATTTGAAATAAAATCCACAATTATTGAATCGAATTTAATTTTTCAGTTATACTATAATATGAAAAGAAACCTTATTGTATTCCATAATATAATTTTGATCGTAAACAAATTAGGCTCAACATTTTTTTCTCTGCAGTTGAAAGCTAATTCTGCCTCCGAATAAAGAAACAAATTGTGGTCCTCACCCTAATGAACAGTTAACAATAATAAAAAAACAGAAGTGTTTGAGTTAATGCTGTGTTAAGTTGTTCCTGGAAGTAAATCCCGAAGGGTCTCAGTCCCTTAGAATAGCTATAAACTATTTTTCATTTCTTAAATTACATGATGGATGCAGTATTAAACTCGATTCCTAACTTTACAACCTCATCATAAAAGAAAAACACTGATATTTACGGCAACTTATTAAAATTATTAATTGGAAATGTAGCACTCGTAAACATATTTGTAATTATTGTATTATGTATGTGTCTGCATTATTCATTAAGTGATTATCTGTATAGTTTTCAATTATACTTAGAACATAATGTATTAAATAGGTTTCAAATTTAATTCCATAAATATTGAATTACAAACAATATATGGGCAAGACTACGGGAAGCTGATTTTCTAAATCAGAAAATGTCACAATCGGTTTTGAAAATTAGCTGTATTTGCATATGAAGAGGATAACATTTTTCAACCTTAACGATAGTTAGAAGACCTTGGAGCCTCAAAAAGGCTTTAAAAAAAATTAAACGAGTGCAAATGTGTATGTACTGTGTCGCTGTCTCTCTTTGAAAACTAACTTTATAAAATCATATAGGACTGCATCCGAAATTCAGACTAGTATAATTCTATTTTAAACTGTGAATTACGATGTATTTTTGACATAATGTACTGATAAAAAAATCGAAATGCTTAACGCTAACCATTTATTTACTACTCCGATTATTTTTACGACTTTTATGAAGTTGAATGTAATATGCACATTTTAAGAGTTTACATGAAACTTTTATTATATAATAACATACGCTCGTATTTAGATTAGAGCTTAGACTAATAAGGAATGATGCAAAATTAATTTTATCAAAACTATAATTCTACATTTTCAAGCACACTTCTTATTTCAAAGACTTCTGCATTAAAAGCAACATCTAAAGCTGAAAACACAAAAAAGATTGCCTGGGACACCTTGAAGACTGGCGAATACTTTACAGACTGTTTCATAACCACTTCTCTGATGGGGATAGTTTAAACTGTCACAGAGGGCTTTTATCGGGGTTCGGAAAACCCGATAAATTTTACTTACTGCAAGTACTAGATCCCATTGAGAGACATTCCCTTAAATAAATGAAATGATTGGAATATATAAATAATAAATAAGTGAGCGTTTCTTTGGTTGTAATAGTCCTGTAGCGTCCTGAAAATGAGAGATCCAGGTTCGAGTCCCGTCGGAGAAAATACTTTCTGTGATTTAATTTTCACTTAAATTAAAATTAAATTAAAACACACATGTGACAGAAACGGCCAAAAACGATATAATCGAATTGTAAAAAGTAGTAACTCTGAGGTTTAGGGGTAGCATTCTCGTTCGGCAAGTGAGACATCCGGGTTTGAGTTTTTGCGGAGTAAGTTCATTTTTGTTGATTCTGTCCTTATTGAAATTATACATATAATTCATATTACACGCAGTATGTCATTAAATATCCTTATCCGTCGAATGTAAAGCCATAAAATCACTATTGATATTGAAATGTTTTAAAAAATCATATTCATTAACCATTTAGGTATGTTACAGATTAATTTGTAACATTCTAATAACATTTTAGTTTTGGTTTGAGATTATCAAATGGATAACAAATATGAGACGATAATTGTTGTAAGATCATATATTTTTAGGTTAGCACTCTTAAAACTAACAGTCAAATACATAAACGAGCTTCAGCTAACCCTTCACAGACCCTTAAGCAGGAAATGTTGTATGTAATTGAATGATAAAACTATCATATGTTTGTCAGACGGTCAGTTTAAGCCTTTTTTTAAATAAGAAAAATGGTAATAAGGCAAAATATTATTTGTTTTATCTTTCGAAAACCCTCATATTTCGACTTTCGAAAATTAGCGCGTTTTGAAGATCGAGGTTTTTGATTATAGAAGTACAAATTGCCGCACCTTACCATTAATTCCTTTATTGGAATATATATTTAGTCAATTTAAATAGTACATAAAAAATAGATATGATTCTTGAATTCCGGTTTCTTTCAATCTATGTTATAATTAATGTTCGTTTATGCAGGTTTGCCAAAAAGTAAAAAAATTAAAAGTTGGATTTATTTAAAATTTTAATTCTTTGAGTTTAAATACACATAAATGCTTCAATAATAATGTAAATATTTAAAACTAAACATATTTACTTAATTGAAGTAAGAAGTTTAAGTGTGTTTACCGTACAGTTTTGGTGAAGGTCGGTATTAACATTATTCATAGCACAGAAACCAAACTAACTGAGAAATGTAACATGCGCTAGTAACCACTTGGGCATTGGACTGATTGATAAATTGACGATGTTGACCCTTAATCCCCTCGGTTACCCATAACTGATACACACCGGATATTTCCATTAATGCAATTCGTAGTTGCGAAAGTTTTTATGTCACTTGGTAAACAGTGTTCAGGTTTCCACTCGAAAATCTTTGTATATATTTGCATTTTGAAATAAATCACTCATAAAATGCATCAGAGACGAAATTTTTCTTGTGTAAGTAGAAAACATTACGAGGTTCCAAATACAATGATGGGAATCGTTTTTATAAAAAAGGTTTTCTGGTCTTAAGACACAACTAGATCTAGCTTTAGGAAATTTACAACAGTTGTAACTTTAAAATAATACCCAGACAACTTTTAGACTTTAATTATTTGTCCTCTGAAAACATATTAAACAAAACAAATGTTTTTAGTGTTTATCTCAAAACTGATTTAAAAATAGTTATTACATTTTAAACGTTATACATTATTTAATGTAAAAAAATTGAGCCTTCCGCATAATTCTTGTTGAAAGAAGATAAAACTTTGGTATTTCAGTTTAAAAGCAAATTTTAGTTATACAATGATGGTAAACTTAAATCTTTATACTATCACTATTTAAATGTATAAATTTCCCAATTGAGTGTATTATTTTTAGGTGGAATTTAACAGAAAACCAAACATAATCACCCCAGGCTTTGATGTTGTTAAGAAGTCGGTTGCAACATTTAATTTACGTAGAAGGAATTCCTTAACAAGTTACTTTAATATCACCGTTGACACAGTTTGGAGCTGTCTAACTTCAAACATCGCTGTTAACGCTCCATAATTAATCTCTTCAGGACACTCCTAAGTATCAGTTGCGGGTTGTGCAACTTGTCAGTTTCTAAAGCTATTTTAGAGTTTGAAAAGTGTATAATAAATTTAGCTACGTTTAATTGATCGTTGCCATAAATTAATTGACATGCTGTACAAAACAACTAAGCTTAACTTTCTTCAATCGCGTACATTACACACATAAAGTGATGACAGATAATATTTAACAACAAATAAAAGATTGCCCTCGCTGCTCACAAAAACAAAAAGACTGGACAGAAGAGTTACAGAAGATTACAAAATATTTCTCTCCCAAACAATGTTCAAGTGCTACTCACTGAGATGCTTGACACACTTCAACTATCTTTGCTTTCTCTTCGAAATGTCATTACACTGTTTAACTCGTTGTGGCCTCTTTTTATATTTGGAAAGAATAATATTATCTAGCTAATGGTCTATATTGTCAATGCGTAGTAGAGTTGGGCTTATATATGAGGTTTGAAGTAAATAAAGTAATGCAATTAGAATTCTATTTATTATTTCCAATTTTATATTTACCAAATTTAAACCTTGATAATGTTTTCAATATAATGAGGTAACATTTTGCTAACTTACGTTTGGAAAATGCAAGAATTTTTTTATTGTTACGATACACCGATATAGTTTTTCTCATTTAATAATTATATATTTCAAATTTTTAATTGAGTGTACCGCTTTATAAAATCAGTACAATTTTAAAGCAAATTAAATATATACAAGAGAATATCAGGACTGTAAACAATAAATTATTCAGGGTAGTTGACATGCTGACATTTTACTGGTGGTTAATTTGGACAATAGTTCCCTGACGTCTGGCATTTGGCTGTACCATTATTTACGCCTTGTATGTGACGTCCATAAATATGAATACATATATAAAAAATGATAAAATACCAAACTAAAGCGTATTAAATCTTTCAAATATATTTAAAATCACTCCTAACATTGCTCTTTATAAGTCATTTATTCATAAACTTTTATGTAATAAATATTGCGCCAAATGTTGAGAATATTTAGTTCGGATTTCATATTTTACGAAAAAGCGAATAATTTCATTATATTATAAAAATATTAACCATTTGTAAATTTAGTCACCTTAAAAGTACCGAAGTCTGTATCCTTTTTCATTACAGTTTCTTGTGCTCTTTTTTCATGGGTTTCAATGGAAATTGAGTTAGCAATTCAATAAAAATAATTTGAATACAGGAATTTTACTGAAATACTTTGAATAAAATATGATGTGTAAAATTTTTAATATGCATAATCTAATAAAAGGTATGTAAATAATTCTTTGAAAAAAAAAACGAAAGCAGTATACATGTGTATGGTACAAAAGTGCAGTTATTGGTTAGTATCACAATACTGTTCCTGAATGATAAATACCAACAAATTTTTGGCCAAATATAACCTTTTTAAATGTAAATCTTCGTCAAAATAGTTTTAAAACCATTTTTTTATGAAATAAAATTAACAGTGCACTT
The DNA here is from genome assembly GCF_021130785.1 of Homalodisca vitripennis. Lineage (NCBI taxonomy): Eukaryota > Metazoa > Arthropoda > Insecta > Hemiptera > Cicadellidae > Homalodisca > Homalodisca vitripennis. The sequence continues at coordinate 29,936 of NW_025777415.1, read as the reverse complement.
GCTATCTCATGCCAGTACAAATGAGTTATTAATTCAGATTTTAATTATTTTAAATCGGAAAAGTAATTAATATCAATGTTAATGGTAATACGGTGTGAAGCTCCCGTGTATATTATATATATAAAATGAAAGTATTGATTGCAATTAGAGTTGCATAGCCATTCTAAAATATACTCGTATTTACTCACTGCTTCTACTTAACTGATTTTTGGGATAAGGATGACTCACCTCCAGTTGAATAACACTGGTATATATATTCCGAAAGCAAATCCTACGGACATTGTAATTAAAATTACAGGATTAAAACAGTGTTCAATGTAGTAGGTTAGTAGGCGTATCAAAAGCCTGGTGGAATTAAGTAAAATACAAAAGTCAATAAGTGATAAACTTTTAATGCTATTAAGTAAGCCTATCTATGTTAATATTTTGGACTAATAACCAGATCATAATATTCCAAAATCATGTTCTTCGAGCTAACACCTGTGTCTGGTAACAACTGTGTCGGAGCTTGGAGGTTTCAAAATTCTTTTGATGGAAATTTAATATTATTATGAACTTTTGATAACCTTAAGATTATGAAAAGGATAACTTTGTTTATTATAGATACATATATTAAATTTATTATGGAGCTAAATACTTCGTAAATCAAAACAACTTTTTCGGAAATACTTATGAATTTATTTCCGAATTTAAAAAGTTCACCCACTACCAAAAAAGTTAACAAAGTTTACAAATCTTTAAGATTTGATTTTCTTCAAAAGAAAACTTCTCACAATCCGATCAAAATCCTAATTAAGAGTCTGAATCAAAAAAGAATTAAGAATGTAAAATGAAACTAAAAAATGTATACTTCTCTAAAAAACTTTCTCCAAAAGGTTTTTAAAATGTAACAAAATAAAATTAAAAGTTCTCATTCCTCAAAATATTCAAAAAAATCCAATAATATAACACAAAACTTGATATGTATACTTTAACACGGACCTAAAGATCTTAATTCACAATACTGAAAAAAATTGAAAATAATTCGTTCAGACTCGTCGTAATAATGTGGAAAGTGTTCACATAATTTGAATAAATCACAAACAGTATAAAAATTAAAAGGTATTAAACTTATAACGCTGGTACGAGGACTTACTACTTTGAAGCACTATGGAGAGGCTGATAGGAAACTAAAAACGCACTTAAAGAAGAATTAATAACTTGATTTTGAAATTGTACACCCGATTAAAAGAATTACTCTAGAATCCCCAAACTATAAGATTAGAGGAAGAACTACTATGCTTCTCAGCTGCGAAAGTCTCTACGCTGATCGTGTGTCCACTTCAAGACATGGTCCCCCTCTTGAGTCCTGGGAACCGGCTCGGGGAAAGCGTATCACCGTAGACCTATTCGTCGGATCAGCTGATGTCAACCGAGTCCTAAACCAACAAACAAATGTCCAACGCAGCCCGCGTCTAGTTAAATCAAAAGAGCCTACTTCCCTTAATCCGGGCGATTCAAGCATAAATAATTACAACTACGGTACATACTTTTAACTATAGGAGTTTTGTATATATGTTTTGGGTAATTGTAAACGTGAATCCACAAGTAAAGAACAGCCGTTTAAGCAGTCGGCGTCGATAACTAGACAAGAGTCGGACGCCCCTCCAGCAGACGCGTAGCTGGATAAATGCGCCCCTTCTCTCCTGTTCGGCTCCCTATAACCCAACACCCCCTCCCCCCTATTCACTCCTAACTGACCATTAACACTCGCCCATCGTTATAATTTATAGCCTACTTCCCCTGTGGTACTACCTTTATTATCATGATTGTTTCACCTCTCTAACTTTACGGTGAACATTGTAGATAGGAAAACAAACCTTTACTTTTGGTAAGAGTGGCTTTAAATTCTTGTGGTAAATAGTTGATCAAGTCCCCGATGCTGTGCAATGTTTTATTTTATAGTACATTTTGGTTAAAAAAGATCAAAAAGGGAAAAGAAAACTTTTAAAAATGAATTATTCATACACTAAATTATTTTAATTAGATGTAAACTATCGTTCCAAACATTAAAATAAAAATAGAAAAAATTGTAGACATTGTATAATTATTTTCCATTTATTTAAACCCTCTCCTCTTCTTAAAAAACTGAAAATATTTTTACAGCTAACATCTTCAAGGTTGATCCTACGAGGCCCGTTTTCCATGTTCTTATTTGCTCAAGGACTCCCAAAGTGCGCTCAGCCTGGTATTGGTCATAGTTGTTTTCTCAAATAATTCGTTTAGTGAGCTTGAGTTTAGAAAATGTACCGTCTGAAAATTTATATAAGATTAAAAAAACTAATGTTGTATTAACATATATGCCCCCCCCCCCAAAAATTTTTCAGGTTATAATACATAGTAAATATAATTAAATGGGTAAATAAATAAAAAAACCCCCCCTTCCCCCTATTTTTCCCCCCCCCACCCCCTCTATCTATTAACACAAAAATTAATTTTTAGTTAGTACTGGTTTTTGTTATGATATTTTGGTTGATTACGAAACGTCTTCCGTTTCGCATTTCCGAGCTGACAGCTGAACGTAACTGGGAGAGTCAAGAACAATCAGTCAATCGCTGTGGCAGACATCAGGAAGGTGCTGCTTGACAAAGTCACGTTCGTTCTATCATTAAATATGAGGCTAAATCCTTAACTTTTTATCATAATCTCTCTGTGTTTTTATTTTCATTCCCCGAAACAAATGTTTCTGAAACACACTAATTTGTAGTCCTCCAACCGCGTGTGGAAAACATCTTCCCTTCATTAACTTCTCTACAAAACTTCCTGTGCTGAAAAAATTATTGTTCCTCATCACTTTTCTACTGGGGTGGAGGTACTGTTTGGAGATTAAAAAGATGAAACCTGATCGTTAATCCTGATCCATGCTCTCAAAACGGTCCTGGAGATTATGGAGCAATAAAACCCCCCTACAATAAAAATCCAAGCTCCTGTAAAATACTTTTTATACCTATTGAATTCTTGCTAATGGAGATTAGAAAATTCAACATCGTTGGTCAGTTCGTCAAAAAAGTTTTTTACTTTTTTTAACATCGGTTTAGTCGGCAGAGAAAGACATCAATATTCCCATCCCCTGGCTAGCGTTTCAGCTTCTTTAAACAACACTACCAATTTTTCAAACATACAGATGTTCTTGCATACCTCCTTTAGTTCACTCGCTGCAAATACTCTTTTCCAAGAAGGGCTGTAGCCTTCGTCAGATTTGAATATACATCCTCTTTTGTGTAGTGTTTTAGATGCTCTAATATTAAATGTCTCTCTAAATACCTTTACCTGTTGGAAAGTAAGCATCAATACAAATTGAAACAACACGGATCATTTGTTTTTTGAGTTCCCAGTCTGCCTCCTGAAAACCTCGTTTATTCGTTTTAGAAGTCTAGATTAATATTCGTCAAACAGCTATAATGACAGAAACAAAGTTTACACTTTAATGGCCAGTAAACAATTCGTACCTAGATGAACCAACGGGTCGGACACAATTCTTTTGAGTGTCCTTTGCTAAGTATAGACCCCCTTTTGCCTCCATAGATTTTCTCTCTCAAAGCTTGCCATCTTGGCAGAGCTTTTCGCCGAGAAAAACACGTAAGGATTTTTTTTTGAGTTGACCAAATCGTAAAATAAAATAGCATTTCATGTTATGTCCAGTAACTCTGAGATCAGGTCTGAGTACGCAAATTTAAATTTATGCGAGGCACAATGCACGCTAACTCTCGCATCTTGGGCGACTTTTGCTTTATTCTAATTGATTAGTCCCTTGATACCAGAAGTGAGTTTATTCCCACTCATTACGGAGAGGCCTGCCCCGTCAATAGACCTCCCTGGGCCTCTAACACTTTTCAAATTTTAAATGTGTGTTTTCGTTGCTTCCAAAAAGTTGATACAAACCTCGTTAGTAAATTTTTTTCCGGGAACATTTTGGGCCTGTAAGAGCTATGAACCCTAAGAATGATTCTATTAATTTCTCAAGTTTTTCGTAGTTTTTGGACTGGCCATCATGTCGTATGTACGTAACTATCGATATGTTGATCAGTTTTTGAGAACGTCTTGGAGTGGTGTCGAAATAATACCAATGAGAGAACGAAAGGAGCTGCTTGGATTTCACTTACAAACTTCATCCAGGAACATGCTTGTGACGCAAACATGATCATTTCATTTTGGATTTTTGGGAGACAAATACTTAATACTGTATGGGGCTTTGGATCGGGTTTTGGCTAAGAGTGACTGCGGTTTTAGAGAGGAGGATCGTATCGTGGGGTGACATAACAAATCTATAATATTCAAAAAGTTTCCAAAGTAGTGTACGCACTGTGTTCAAATATTTTTCATTCCGAATGCCCTTCTGAACGACTAAGTTACCAAGTAGCCATAGTTTATTACTACATCTAAAAGTCTTTTGAGAATCATCACATATACTCTAGGTTCATACTTTTATGTAATAAGTGATTTTGCATCTTCTTGCTTAATTTTTTTTACGCGTACTCGATAATGCTAAACCAGTGAATTTTAAGTGTAATACGAGATGATTTCATGTTCTTTAAATTTTATTTTTTGCTTAAAACCTTGCCCAATCAGTTATTAGACCTTGTACCACAAGCATCTTAAAGTTTAGGGTCAGTTCGCACGGAGAACAACCAACAAGGTTTCACAGTATAACGCCATGTAAGAAAGGTGAATAACAAACCGAAAACCTATTCTAGTTTTGTGGCCCGTTTTTGGGCAATTTTGTAATAAAAATCACTGGAGCTAAAAGATCTATATTGGGTTGGTCGGGTTCTTGTAGGAGAAAAGCCCTGTGGGCCGGCCATGTTTTCAAAATGGCAAAAGGAAAGTGTTTATATTCTTCTTTTAAGAGGGATAACTCCGTCATTAGTGTAGAGCCCAATGGCAGTTAGGAAAAACACCACGTTGTTGAACTGAATTCCAATAGTAATCCAATATGCATATCACAGTGTTTATCAATGTCTACGGTAAACAGCTACAGCTATCAGTATTTATCGTTAACGTCGAGACCCACGTCTGGTGCTTAATTTGTAACAATTCATGTGGGTCCTGAGGAGATGTTCCATTCGTGTCCTCGTTGGTAGGTGAGGTTCCAAAACGTTAGTTCACTACACCTCACAAATGTAACCGGAAGTTATTTGTGTTCCTTGTACACTGTCATTGTGTTTACTAATAGAATATGTCAGATTTATAAAAATAGATTAATTTTTTGGTGTTGTGTTGCTTGTTCTCTTCCATGCCTCCTTCGGCCGCGTTCGGTATTCTGCACCACGAGGTTTGGTTTGATACATTGTTGTTAAGTTATGGATTATAAGTGTGTCTATGATACATCGGCCCATAATATAAGTGTCCTGTAAGAGGTGAAGTGTGCAAACACTTTTCATCATTCAACCGCCACCACAGAGTCTTGTAGGCTACGGAATAAATGCACATCTGTCGGAAAATGCAGTAAACGTAACGGATAAATGGAAGATGAGACTGAGTGGGACTAGGAACCACAGTATACTGCGTGAAGGAACTACCTAACAATAATTGGTACTTGGTAGTGGGGAGGGAGGGAGGGGAGTATTCAAGTCGCCAACCGAAATCACGCCGTACACTTCAACGCACTACCCCAAACCTCACACACGGTCCGAAAGCGCCGTAAAAATACACTGCCGTGGCGGTGTCTACATATAGATTTTGCCTGCTTTAGTTTGTGGAAGGCGTTTTAAACTAAAACAAAAAATAAACGAATAGGATAATAGAGCCTATCACATCTATTCCTCGCTAGCTCATTTTAAGACAAAAAAAATTATAAGGAATTACAAATGAAAATAGTGAAATTCAACCTTAAGAAATTTGGTATAAATCGGTATAATTTTTGTTTATTTTTTTCATTCCTTCGTGAGCGGCGGCCCCATTACACGCCGCGCCCCCCCCCCTTGGCAGGGTAGGGTTGCGGAGAGGTGATGTATTACTCCACTGGCTGGAAACGCAATTGCGAAGTGGTGTGCGGCTTAAAATGAAAAATGAAACGTACAGAGAGAGCCATGAACTTTGAAGCGAAATGTAAATAAACTTAGTGTTGTTGAACTATTTCTATTGTTATTCATTGTTATCCCATGTAAATGAAGTTATTTTATCTTTGTAAATATTGTTTGGTTCCCACACTACGAATTTGGACAATTCAGTGAAGTATCAAATAATAGACAAACGTTTTATTGATAAGAAACGTCACAAAACACAATACTTTTGCTCTCATAAAATATAAAATTTTAGCTTTTATATCTGTTTACAGAGGCGTAATAGACGCAGAGAAATACACAAAGAAAGGCAATTTATAAATTTTTCCAAATTGTTCAGTTCAACAAACAGAAATGAAACAACAACGGTGAAAAACTAACGAGGTTACATGCCACCGCTTCGTCGCGGCATATTCACCCGTCCCTCAAACCCGTGTAGTGTCCCCAAGAAGTATTGGTGGTTTTATTCGTTTCAAGCAGAGTGGAAGTTCTATTTACATGAGCTCCCATTTGTTGTGTAAAATACTTAAACAATAAGTAGTCATACAGTGGATAATCAATGGCAGTACGTAGATCGCATATGATTCCACTTTTCAGTATACTTCAGGACCCGTTGATACTCGAGCTGGGGGATATATATTTGCGCCAAACACCCAGCTTTTCAATAAATACAGACTCTTACTTTACCATCCGGACATTTTTATTTTAGACTGGTCATTCAACCAATGCTGTTAATTATGTTTATTTGAAATCTAAAGTAAAGGCTATAATACATCCTATTTGATTAACCCTGACTCGCATTGAAATAAGTTTTTGCATGTTGTAGTTGTTCTGTACTAAATGTTCAGGAAATGTTTAGGTTATTTAAAACTAGTAACCAACTCAATATAGAGTATTTGGAGTATTGACCAATTAGCGACCTTCATACCAGCAAAAGTTCGAAAATTATTCCGAGTTTTTATAAATTTCTGCAGCAACAACAAAGCTCGTTCCTACATCTGGAATCGAGATTTCGACGTCAAATAAAATTATATACAGTCCCCGCGCACACGTAAGTTGGTTTCTGGTATCCGATGTCAAAATTATAACAGCAATTGTGTATCATCCAAATGCATACAATGCAAACTCCAATTTAACGAAACACTAAATTTTTCACGTACAGAACGTTTATATCAAATTACTTTGAGGGCAGCTATTTAATGTTTAAATCTTTTACAAAATGTAACCAATTTAACTACGTGGATTCAGATTTCATAAATAAGTTGTTATAACAAACATTAAGCCCATGAAAGAAGTTGAAGTACAACATATTTTTAATAAAATTTTCTATATCGGTATTGTTATTAATCCGCGAGGTATTTGTTTATTTTTTGTCTCTCAATTTTTGGGACAGATAAAACGTAGTATGTTCTATATATTTCATCCAGTTTATTTACGATAATATATCCGATGATCCTGGTGAGTTTGGGACTAGTTTTTATAATCAGGTTGATTGTTAAAATCTCAACTGTAATATAACAAAAATTTTTTCTTTTTTTATGTTTTTTCTTTGGTGTAATTAATTTTATACCAATGCGTTTTAAAAATTTGATGATTTTGAGACAACGATTTGAACGTATAAAACTAATAAGATTTCAGTATTGACCGATTTAGGAGCCGTGGCTGGCTCGAGTAGGATAATAGTGAAGGTATTCTTATTTTCACAGATAAATTTGCCCTGGTCTACCTGAATGACAAAAGACATATTGGATGAACGGACAAAAGTCCAAGAGCTAGCTTGAACGAGAGTAATCCAATACTTACTTATTAGGGCGAAGTTTACCCGATAACAAATCAAACTATATATAACTTTATCTTGAATTATCCCTCCTTTTCATTGTCATATATCATATTTAAAATATGCATTGTATATAGCACAAATTTTTCCACAATACATAATAAATGATAAATTTTAATGGCACACATTGAGAACAGCAAGGTTCCTAGTCATGAAAGGCAAGAAATACTGGTTAGTAATCCAGTCTACAAAGGCACCATGGTGACACGATTGACGAGTGGTCAACTTTAAACCACAAGTGAAATTGTGAGTTGTTAGACTGGCTGAAGAGTGAATTACTCAGTTTTCAAGTGTGAGCGAATGTGTCCAATCACAACTTTTTTGAGGGCTTTTTAACTTAGCCAGGTAAATTGTCCAATTAATGTCCAACTCTCTAAACATCTCTAAGAAAGTACCGAGGAAGAGCGTTTTATCACATCGTAGCGTTTTCTCGGCTCTGCCCTTTTGGATAGCCATTCAAGTTAGAAGAAAGCCGCAATCCCGAAATCACACACTGTACTGGGGTAGTATCAGCGTGAGAATCAATTCACAAAAACAACAGGGTTGAGCAACTTACCGTAACCAAAGTGCAACCTTTTGACCTGCCAAAAAGAATCTGTTACACGCGATAAATCGACTGCTGTTCCCTGCAAAATATTTCTATGCTAAAGGAACACAACAAGAAACATTTTACGAATACTACAAGAAGTAGAATATGAAGACAGTCGATACAATCCTGAAAACGACACAACCCGTAAAATGTTTGATATGTGGGAATCCTATTTCTCTTAAGTTGTCACAGTTTTATATATATAGATATATATATATATAGATAAATGATAATATAATTAACAAATTATATAATAGATATGATGTATCTTAAAATGATTGGTAATAAATGAAATATTAATTAAAATTTTTCATTTGCAGAACTCAACTATTTAGCTTTGTACTTAGTTGTATGAATAAAAGACTAAAAAAAACTGTTATTAAAAGAATCATTTTCATAATTTTAATCAAATATTAAAGGTAAAAAATAATCTCATGAAAGATATATAAGTAAATTTCAATAATGGAATGTTCTTTAGCGGGTTAGTGAAATCCATTTAGATAGACACTACTTGACCGTAAATGAGCAATTTTAATCACGGATTAAGACTGACTAATTCGTTTCACCTTTACTAAGGCTAAACTAAAAGGAGTGTTTGGAGTGTTTTTACACAGTGTCCTGTGGCCTGGAACTTATGTAATCCTTCAAAAGTATTTGTGAGCTATACGATTAAGCATAAACACATACGTTGGAGTATTTTTAAAAACAGATGTATTAATTATTTATTTTAATCATCGCTTTAATTTATTTAGGATTAATAATCTTTGTGGCCATTATTAATAATGGGTTTTAATCATTTGACTGACCAAACGTCCTGTGAATTGGTGATATTTAAGTCACTGGTAGTGTTGAACCGTAAAATAGCGTTAAAAAGTTAAATCATTAAGACGTCGCAAATAGCAGTAATTGGGAGCCCTAGACGAGAAGATTATACAAGGTCTTAACACATTATTAACGTAGAGTTAACGGCGCTAATTAGTTTGGTTCTCGGCCTTAAAACGATGTTGGCTTTGGTCTTTTGTATGAATTTCAATTCATTTACACTTTTCCTAAGCATTTAACGAAATATGACACAACTCAAGAAGGCTAAACTGTAAGTTATACTTCTATACATTTATTTTAAAGTAATTGTCATTGATCTAACCTATTATTTTATCTAACCAAGAAAGCTTTCATGATATATTAATAAATACGATTCCAAATAATATCTTTATCAATGTAGCGCAAATGTTGTATTCAAAGACTGCAAACTTCTTGTGGTAAAATATAATAATGTCAATGTAATTTTAACAGTTTTTTGCCTCTTAAGTTCTTTCCTATATTTGATTAATTTTCCCTGTTGAATAGGGATATGGCAACTTATCAGTTTTGGGTTGGACTAGAGGGCTATATAATCAAACTTAAAAATCTGTAAAACCCAGTCGGAACGAAATATGATAATCAAAATAATTATTTGTCCAGGTTTTCAAAATAGTCATGGTGAAACGAATCCATATTTTGGTGTGATAAATTATTATATTCCTTTTACTGATGCGTGCATATGTGGGAAAGATGTGACTGTGAACGGCAAGGAAATGGAAATCCATCGCATTTGGGGTCACTATTATTCTGGAGTGGAGATGAGGCGCAAGTGTGGCCAATTTAGATTGATCTAAATGTCACACGTTTTTAAGATTGTCTTTGACTCAAATTTACGACAATTTAACATATAAAAAAAGTTATTTTAGAATAAATTAAATAAAAAAATTCAGAGAAAATTAAGTATTTTCCGACCATAAGTAATTAAGAGTGAGAAACATACATAAGTTATATCCGGTATAAAATAAAATCAGAAGCACGTTTTCTGTTGTATTTTCAATGACCCAATATTGCTGGTAATGTTAAGTTCTTGTCCCATGTTTCAAATGCAGGTTTAATAGATTTATATATATAAATATATATATATAGATAGCAGAAACATAGATATAAGAAAACAATGTATATTTTGAAGTATACGCTAGATTACATACTACATACAGCTGCTAGACATAAGTATTCCTCTCTTGGTTATGTAGCCGTTAGATGAGCGTATAAAGAATATGATCTAATCCCGGTATGGAATATCTCATTTATGCTTAGCATCTGACAGAGCAGTTTGCGTAAGAGTTAACATTTTAAGACTGGATTAATTTGAAAATATTTATAATTGAATTGTATTTCACTATATCCATAAAATCCTGTTTTTTTGTAGGTGTATACTGTATACAAATAGATATTATTATGTATATTTTTGTTATTAACTGAGTTCCATATGATTGGTTTAATATCATTTTGTAGTGATGCATCTAACGAAGGAAACTAGAACACTTGTTGCGAAATCTATTATTCATTTTTTACCGTATAGAATAACGATTTTTCAAACTTTCGAAGTGAAAAAAACAAAATGAGACAAATATTTGGGTAAATATATGCCTTTTAATTTGCAATTTTGGTTTGACTGATACGAGGAATAATACCTAAATATAGTAGAGAGTTCTGTGACTACCCTAAAGGTTTCCGTCATGGGATCATAAGAAAATCCGGTGCTTTGCACGAATCCAAAGTTTGTTTATGCCCGACGTTGGAGATCCACTTAATGTTTCCAGTGTCTCTATACTACTTTAACAATAGATTAAAAAAAATACTGTATTTTTTATTTGTTGCTATTTCATTTTCTAAAATAGTAATAAAGAAGTTTGATATGTCTTCTTCACTTTGACACTTACGCGTTATGAATTAAAAACATGTTATTGCAAAACGAAACAAAGTACATAGAGCTAGTAGGATGTCTTACTCTTCGTTTCAAGGATTTTCAGAAGCTCTTGAAAACTGACAAGTTGAATACGTTCCCTTATAGAAAGGAAAGGCTCTCGTTGAATATCTCTGCGCAAAATTTGAGTACATAGATTTCTGTTATTACTTTAATTGATTGGAGACAAATTTCTGTGACATAAGTGGCACATAGTATATGAGTGAAAATCCATGTATCAATAACAACGTCTAATTGCATGTTTTTTCGAAACTCTAACAGTCTAAATTTTTCCCGGTCTATATTTGTCCTAAATTAGCCTCAACCGTAAAATAAATTCTTGTTCGGACTTTTACAACATACCTATGATAGTATTGCTTGATTCGTAAAATTCACGAAATGTAATCGTAAAGAATAAGTTGTGATTTTTTACGTAACTTTTAAGAAACACACCCAACTCAAAGCGCCGGCACATAAAGTGTTTACTAATTGCAATCGGAATTCCTCTTCTGGCAAGATATTGATGTAAAAAGAAAATAACATTTCTCAGCATGTGTGATATGTTGCCCTCCCCCAAGAAATCTTGCTTTCTGATATTTAAAGCTACCATTACAAGAAAACCTAAAATTGTTTAAAGCTCTGAAGAATATAATGGTTTTGAAAATATCACAGACAATATTTGAATTCTTTGAAAATCATTTAAAGTTTTCGTAAACAGGAAGTTTTTATAGTTATTGGACGTGATACAGAATGAAAGGTTTAACATAATGGTATTTAGGCGCGTTCTCCAAGAATCTATTTTTATTGTATAATAAAAAGAATTCCTTTTTGTTTGTTATTTGTTATTGTTTATAAGTTTATTGTTACTTAATACAATAAATTTATTCTGTGAAAAATAAATAATAATAATTATACTTATTAAATATTATGGGGGGGTGGGGGGGGGGGGGGACCATTGAAATTCAGTAGTGTTTCCGAGATTCAAGTGACGCGGTTTCTGCTATAACCAGTGCTGGTTCAACCGTAAGGTTGTAAACAGCCCGACATAACCAAGCAACCGCATAATGTAAAATGTAGATGAACGACAGTCAAAGCTGCTTGAACAAGAGTATTTAATACTTATTTAATTTATTGGAAGTTTTTACCGATAACAAATAAAAACTATATTTATTTTACTTGAATTTTCCTGTCCTGTTTTTTTATTGTCATATATCCTTTAAAAAATTGCACAAATTTAACAACATACATTTTAATATAAATTGTAATTGCACACATCGAGGAAAGCAATTAAACCAACTTAAAGTTGAATGTTAGTGGTACGGACCAGCGCTCTTTTATCAATTAAACCAAAGCAAGTGCCGAGAATAATGTCGCAGTATAAATAAAAAATAGGAAATATTAATTATGTTTGTTCAATATGATTTCAATAAATGGATTTGCGTTTATAAGGCGACCTACATACTATTTAAAAACCTTTAAACTGTCATCTGAGACATATCTAGAATTTGTAAATCACTGAAAAGACTTACTATAATCAAATGCAATTTGTGTCTGAAAATTACTGCAGTTGACTGCGGAGTATTGCAAAGATTTCCTCACTCTCTGTCTAAGTTGGGACACTCATTAAACTTGATGAGACAAAGTCATAGAGCTAGGGTCTAAAATTCACCAAATTATAAAAGTTGGAAATAATACGAGTAAATGCCTTGTTGTGTCGAAGACAGATTACTAGCGACAGAGTGAAGGTGGAGTTACATCTCTAAAGTGGATAGAGGCGGCATCAGAGAAAACTCATTTGTCACCAATACTATGACAAGGGAGAGACGTTAAGGTACCGTTAATTTTTAGTACTTGAGTTTCCCCGGAGGTAGTGATAAAGTAACGTAATGTGTTTCTGAAATACATGTTTGTAATTGAAAAGACTTTATATATGTCTTATTTCTCAGTAGCAGTAGATACTAGTACAGTCTTGCTACAGTTACAATATCCTACCACTGTCAATCAGACAACAATTTGGCAAATTATCTTCCTGCACTAAAGTCTGACGAAACAATTTCTTGGCCTTCCATTGAGATTTTCCACTTTCCTTATCTTATTTTTTAGTACAAATTTGTTTTTAATTATATACATTATATCATGAAAAAGTTTTATTCAATTAGCCCGCCATAACTTCTGTGGTGAGAAAACACTTCACCAAAATATATTTTCCTAGTTATTTCGGCTAATAATAAATCTCAAACAACTTCGCATCATGTATTCCTTTGCTAGGTATGTATGGAGGCATGTCTAAGTGTCTCAGAACCAATCTGGTGGTGGGGAGAGGTGAGGTCAGGAGGGCAGTCACTGCTCTAGATAGGTTTTTCTCACTACCGCGCGTAATGCCGTGAGTGGCCTTTTAGTAAATTTGCTAGCAGCTTTTCTTTTATAGTCTCATACGGTAGTTATAGTGATTTTACAGTGCTGGATACTGGTTTTTTTGTTTAGTATGTGGAGATTATTTTTTAAAAGGTATAAATAATTCAAATAACAAAACAAACTTCTAGAGTGTAACAATGAGGACAATAATTTCTGGCTGCTTGCTTGAGGAAGAGCGAATTGAGCTTGCTGTTGGCACAAAAAATGGTTTTGGATTCCGATGCTGAAAGCGAAACATTGTAAATTTGACACAAACTTTGAGAAACCTGACGTGATGAATAGGACAGCTTGGTAAGTTCATAAGCCCTGAATGACAAAAGAAGATTCTCAAAATTTTGTCCAAAAGTTAGCGTCGATCCAAAGAGCTTACAGAGATTAAACCCGATATAACTGACTGTTGAAAGCTTTCATATCCGAGGATATGATAGACAAATGGTAAACTTCTCAAACCAGTAGTTACAATTAATTCATGCAGCAAAACTATTACCGGGTACAACAAGATTGCGCTTTTACTAAAAATGAGGAAATAATGAATTTTTGGGTTATAGTATTTAATTTGGGGTTAAAAAATAAAACCATTTCCATACAGACAACTGTGGTATTACAGACGGAATGGCCGCAGAAATATATGTCAAAGAGAAAAATTTCATTACTCCCATTGAAGGAATTCGTTTTCATGATAGACAAATACCGGCTCAAAGAAAAAAAAGATACAATTTTAGTACCGAATAAGGGACATTTTTGATATTTTTATTAGTAACTGAAAATCATTTACAATGTCGGTGCACATGCTACTATAGACGAAATGCTGGAACCCTTCCGGAGGCCGATGCAAAAATTTCCAATATTTATCAAAACAAACCGCCAAAGTATATTTTTCACATGCTAAAAATGTTTCACAGTCCAATAGGCCTTATCAGGTTGACAATGACGTTGCTAGCGCAGTCAAACGAGTTGCAGAACCAGTACTGAATTGTGGAAGGAATGTAATAATGGTCAGTTGCTATACATCTATACCATTGGCAAGTGAATTATATACTAATCATAGACCAACTGTAGTTAGAATTCTGAGAATAAAAAAACCCCATTTACTATCAGAAATAAAAAATCCATGACCTTCCTGGGTATAGCAGTATCTTTGTATACGGTAAAGACACATACAAATGCACTTTAGTTTCGTAAGTTTCTAGTAAGAAAGCAAAGAAATACGTTATTATGCTACCTACAAAGATGGACACGTTTGACGAGTCAACTTTAAACCAAAAGTGAAATTGATGTTGTAGACTGGCTGAAGAGTGAATATTCAGTTTCAAGTGTGAGTAATGTGGCCATTCACACTTTTTTTGTAGGATTTTTAACTTAGCCAGTAAATAGCCAAATAATGGGCCAACTTTAAACATCTCTAAGAAAGTACCGAGAAGAGTGTTTATCAAAAACTTTGATAACCATTCATTGAGGAAAGAGCCTCAATCCCAACACTGTCTGTTGTGCAGCGAGAATCAATTCAGAAAACAACTGGGGTTAGCAACAGTACCGTAACCAAAGTGCGACTTTTGCCCTGCCAAAAAAGAATTCGTTACACGCAAAATCACTGCTGTCCCTGCAAATATTTCTATGTAAAGAACACAACAAGAAAACATGTTACGAATACTTATTTAATTTAAATAAACATTGAATCACAAAAAGTACTTGCTCCGCCGGGAGTCGAACCCGGATCTCTCACTTGCCAGGTGAATGTGCTATCATTACACTAGAGAGCGCTGTATTTGGCCGTATCTGTCACATATGCGTTTAACATAAGCATAATAAGCAAACTAACATTCGGACTCCCGGGTGGAGCAAGTAATTTTTGTGATTAAATGTTTATTGAAATTTTATATAAAAATTATAAATGATTTTTAAACGAAATAATAATAAAACTTTACATTTGCAGAACTCAACTATTTAGTTTTAGTTACAGTATATGAATAAAAGAATAAAAAACAGATATTTAAAAATGTGTTATTTCATTATTTTTAACAAATATTATAGGTAGTAAAAAATCTCATGGGGATATTAAATAAATTGCAATAAGAGAAGGTCTTGCGGGTTAGTGAAATCATTTAGAAGACACTACTTGACCGTAAATGAATTTTAATTACGGATTAAGACTGAATAAGGATTTCCTTTGACTAAGGCTAAATTAAAAAGCAGTGTTGGTGGTTTTACGCAGTGACCGTGGCCTGGACTTACGTAATCCTTCAAAAATAATTTTGGCTATACGAATAAGCATAAAAACTTTTTTGATTGTTAAAAACAGATTATTATTTATTTATTTAATCATCGCTTTAATTTTATTTAGGATTAATAAACATTTTACCATTAATAATAATTGTTTCAATTGCTGCCATACGTCCTTTAATTGTGATATATGTCACTGGTAGTTTGAACTTAAAATAGCGTTATATAGAAAATCAATAAGACGTCAAATAGCAGTATTTGGGACTTAGGAGCTCTAGACGAGAAGATTAAACAAGGTCTGAACACTTATTAACCTAGAGTTAACGGCGCTAATTAGTTTGTCGGCTTAACACAAATTTGGCTTTGGTCTTTGTATGAATTTCAATTCATTCACATTTCCTAAGCATTTAAAAATATGAGACACTCAAGGAAGTTAACTGTAATTTATAATTCTATAAATTTTATAGTTGCATTGAACGTATTATTTTAACCAAGTAAGCTTTCAGAATAATATAAATACTAGTCCAATAATTTTTCAATGTAATGCAAATGTTTATTCAAATACTGCAAACGTGTAAAATAATGTGCAATTCATTTTAAAGTTTTTGGCTCTTAATTCTTTCCTAATTGATTAATTTCCGTTTGAAAAGGACTGGCAACTTATCATTTTTCGGTCGTACTAAATTGCTATATAAATAAAATAAAAATATGTAAAGTAGGAGCAGATATGAAAATTATTTTTCATTTTTTTCAAAACATTCATGGTAAAACAAAGCCATTTTTTGGTGGATAAAAAAATTATTTTCCTTTTACTGAGATGGGCATATTGTGGGAGATGTGACTGTGTCGACATGAAATGGAAATCCATCTCATGTGGGGTCACTGTTGCTTAGTGACGTGAGGGGCAAGTGAGGCCAATTTTAACTGATCGAAGTGTTACACGTGTATAGATTTCTTTGATCAAATTTACGACAATTTAACAGTTACATAAGTTATTTTAGAGTAAATTAAATAAAAAAATTAGAGAAAATTAATATGGTCGGTATTTGCCGTCCATATTAATTAAGATTGAACATACATACGTAATATCCGGTATAACAAAATCATATGCACGTGTTATGTTTATTTAAAATGTATATATATATATATACAGTATAAAAGTAAAATGTATATTTTTAAGTATACGCTAGATTATACACAGCGGCTAGACATAGGTATTCTTTTTTATGAGCCGTTAGTGGAGGTATATCGAATATTATCTAATCCCTTATGAAATTCATTATGGCATCATCTGACAGAGAGTAGCATTTTCTAAGAGTTACACTTTAAGACTGGATTAATTTCAAATATTTATATTTAATTTTATTTCACTACATCAAAAAATCTGTTTTTTTGATAGTGTGTACAGTTAACAAACATAGATGATTTTATATTTTTGTTATTAACTGAGGTCCATATGATAGTTAACTCATAGTGTAGTGTGCAAGCTAACGAAGGAAACTAGAGCACCTGTTCGAAATTTATTACTCATTTTTTACCTATAAAAAACTGTATTTTAAACCTTCGAAGTAAAAAAACAAAATGGCAAATATTTGGGTAAATATTGCCTTTTAATATGCAATTTCGGTTTGAAGTGGAGAGTTCTGTGACACCCTGTAGATTTCCGTCATGGATCATAATAAAAATCCGTTCTTTGCACTAATCCAAAGTTTTGTATGCCCGACGTTCTTATATCACTAATTTCCAGTTTGTCTTAGTACTTTAACAAACGATAAATAAATACTGTATTTTTATTTTGTTGCTATTATTTTCTAAAATAGTAAAACTACGTTTTAATGTCTTCTTCACTTCGACATTTACGCGTTATTAATTAAACATGTTTTAAAAACGAAACATAGTACAAACTAGTAGATGTGTTACCTCGTTTCATGATTTTCAGAATATTCTGAAACTGACAAGTTCATACGTTGCCGATAGGAAGTAAATGCTCTGTAATATCTCTGCGCAAAATCTGAGTACATAAATATGTTATTAATTTATTTTGAAATTTTCTGTGAAATAAATGGCAATATACAGGGTGTCAATTAAGTCTGGAACCTCTTTTTTAATTTTTGAACCACAATAGAAAGAAATACCAAAGTTCAAAATGTGCTTACTGGTTATAGTAACGTACACATCTGCCCAATTACCGACCGGATAATCCCTTTGGGGGACGGTCCACAAGGAGTCAGACAAAATTCTTAAATAGCAGCATAGGTCAAGTTTGGTATAAAATTAAAGGTCTTACTTAGCAGAGTACAATGCCGCAAACTGGACTTCGAAAGGTGGATTCATTCAGTAGTTATAGCTATTTGAATTTTTAAACAATTTGAACAATGTAAATTATTAAGTATTACAAGTAAACACCAATTTTTAAGTACCTGTGATCAAAGTAAGTGTTAAAATGTTCCCGTCCCATCGTCTGGCAATGTCCTAGGCGGTTGTAAAAGCATTTTGAAGGTAGTCACGAGGAATATCTTCAGCTTCTTGGACTATGAGATTTCTTAGGTGCGCCAAATCTCGAGGCTTAGTACGATAAACTTTATCTTTGAGGTATCCCCAAAGAAAAAAATCCAGCGGAGATAAATCAGGGGAACGAGCAGGCCACTCTACTGCACCATGTCTTCCAATCCATCTGCGAAGGAATATTGTATCCAAGTATTCTCTAACAAGGAGAGCAAAGTGTGGTGGCGCGCCATCTTGTTGGAAATAAATTCTTTGAAATTGTCGACCAAGAGCAGCTTGTAGTGCAGGAATTATCTCATTTTGGAGCATTGCTATATACGAGTCACCATTTAAATTTACCATTGATAAATAATGGGCCCATAATTTGATTTATATGACCCTGGACCCTTATTCTTTTTCTTTGAGTTATGGCTATGGATGATAATGTAATATTTCGAAGCTACAGTACAGCATAATGACAATTATAATAGCCCAAAGTCTACCAGAGAACAATGGACCAAATTATATTTCTGCGGCACCATTCTGTGCACAAAAGCCATAAGAGACAAGATGTCGGTCTTTCTTTGTGATGGTCCACTGCCTCTATTCTATTGTTCATTATAATGAATGTTCTTTTAACATTATACTCCAAGTTAAATGTACATTTGAGAGTTCTTTAGCCATTGTAATATTAGTAACAGGAAATTATAAATAATAATTACAATAATATATTTATTTCCTCAAACAAGCATTACAATAGTTACATAAAAATTACAGCAGTACACACTTAACTTAATCTAAATGCCACGTCTGACTAGTACGATTCTGCCGAATAATGTATTAATGATAAAAAACACATAAAAAAGCTTTTAAGAGAAGATAAGTTAAAAGATCCAAGGTCAGCATGTGTGGAGGGAAAAATTAAATTAAAAAAATTGGTATAGTCTTATACAGTAACACATTTATAAAAAAATGTGTTAATGAAAAACACTACCAAACTTTAAACAGGTATATTGAAATTTATGTTGCATTAGTTATTATTTCGATTGTCAGTAACAAATAGCCACTAGGCCTACATAGTAATTGTCATGAAACATTGAATACACTCAACATTTAAGAACAAAATACAAGTAAGAATACATTGCAAGGCTTAAAGATTTCATAGAATGTTTGTTTAATAATTAATCATTCAATAAATCTTCTACACTTTCCTTAGAAATTAAGAAATGTAATATATAAAAGTAATCACTAACAAAATATTTTTCATTAAAATGAAAAAAAAAAAGAATTGGTTATGTTTAACACTTGTTTTTGTATTTATAAAAAACTTACGAATTAAAAAAATTTAAAAAATATTTTTGGAAAAAAATGATAATTTTACAATACACCTTTTTAAGTGGATGTTAAAAGTAGCTTCAGTTTACCTTCCTCTTAGTGCAGCGTGTAGAACTTGGCGCTGTCACAGACACGACTCCTGGAATTGGAGTTAAAAGTCCAATAAAGTCGATGACGAGGAAGCTCTAAATAAACTGCTTACATGGTTTCGACGTGTAAAGTGTCTAAATGTAAACACCTTGATACATTATGTAGTGTAATCTAGGTGAAGATATATTTCCAATTTTTTCATCAGGTTTACAACTTAGTGCACTACAATGTTTTAGACACGATCCTCCGCTGGTGTGCTACCAAGTATTTTATAAAAAAAGTAGCGTGGGTAGGAAGGGTTGATTCAATGTGAATTATAAGTTTAGCTCCCGTTAACCTCTGAGTGCACCGTCTGTAGTCTGAGCGAACATGACTCTAGACTTCAGGAGTCAAGCCTGTGAGAGCGTATTGTATAAAGAAAATATTGTAATATTGAATATTGAAAATAATGACTTGTGACTAATGTTAGAAAACTTGTAAAAATGTTATTTACTTGTGAGTGGTGCATTTTTTAAATTTGATACTATTTTACTAACTTAATATGTTTAGTAAATTATTAGAATATTAAAAAAAAGCCACTAAAATGCAGGAAAATTATGGCCCACTAAAGTGTAAGCATTGAAAATCAGAAAACGAAATGGATTTCACTGCCTTTCCAAAAGCATAAAACAAAACAAAAAAATCCAATAATAAAACCGGATATTATACCTGGTGATTTCAATGGCGCTAAACCTTCAGTAAGGATTTGAATGTGTGAATTGGTTTAAAATGAAAATCTCATTATTTCTTTGCTACAGTTTCTGTAATGAATGTGTGCAACTGGAAACATTTGTAATTGAAACGTTTCAATGAGTGCATTATACCAATGGTAAGAGAGAAGCAATTCAGGCTTTGTGTCTGCATTATGCCCAACAATGCAAGGAATTACATTTATACGATTTATAAAGGAATACAGGGTATTTTAATAGCAAAATTTTATTTAATTTGGTACTTTATACTTAAACAGTATGATTACGGATAATATTGATTTTGATACATTCCCCTTTTCAACAAAACATTTCTAAATTTATATTTTCTTGATAACAAAAACTGTTTTAATACCTTAATTTTATATTATACCGTAATTTTTATTGATATTTAGATTGTTAAATTATAATTTTATAGTATATTATTGAAAATTTTAAATATGCCAATCTAATAAGTATTATTTAATGCTCATATATAGGTTTATAATGACAAAATAGCTTTGGTGTTATGTAAATAAGCTGTAAGTATTTGTGATAAAATAAAATGCCAAACAATGCGAAATATAAAAATAAAGCATAATTTAGAGATACAAACACAGCACTTTAAGGCGTTAGACGTATGTCAAGCTTTACGTTAAGATGAGAATTTAAACGATGGCTGAGAAAAATTTACATTAAATAGCTGTCTGCCTAGTTGTCAATTCATCTCCAATAGTTGTTCATTACATATCTTATTATAAATACGCGTTGTACATCGTGCTTATTATAATTTATGCTGTAACAACGATCAAGTCTTAGATTTATGTTTTCAGATTAATACGTATATTTAAATGTAAATTTATATATACTAGTATAAATTGGCAAATTGAATTGTACATTGAAAAGAGCGGCTACGGTTTGAAGGGGCATACGAAGTCCATAACGAACCTTTTGACAATAGAGTAGGAAATTCAGCACTAATCGAAAAACCTTTAGTTTGTTATTTTGGCAACTCTGGTAAGTTATCCAAATATCAATGTTGCAGATGAACTATTTTAAATGTAAATTAACTGTAAGCATAAAACTATACATTAAACATTTGTCTCTATTTCTATCTTTTTTGAATTGGTTACATTACTTGTTGTTTTAATATAGTAATAATAATAATTTCATAAAGAAATATTATTCTGATAGGAATATTTAATCAATTTGAGTGTCTTTCTAAACTAGTACGTATAACACCTTTTAACCTTGGTCAAACCACGTTCATGAAAGTTATAATGTAGAGCGAATAAGAATGGTATAAATGCCAAGATTTGTTAAAAAAAAAACAATACAATATTTAACAAACACCGAGTATTACCATGGGATTCAAATGATAATACAGTCAAAGGATGATTGGTCTAATGACCGGGATGTGGTATCATTGGGAGTCCATAATCCCCAAACAGGAACTGTCAGCCTTCTTTTACCATTAGTGTAGTGAGGTAGTGAATATGATAGCGTAACTTCTCTGTTCAATCTGTTAGTGGCTGTATTGCAAGTGGAGTGCCAATAGTTGTAATAAGATGACTGGAAATACAAGTTATTTATACCGGGTTAATGTTTTTGTTGTAGCTTCGATTAGATACCTATCTATGATAAGATATTTCATCCAATAATTGCTGCCATTTAAAGACGATGTGATTTCGCCTTCCGATGGCAAATAAACGAAAAAGAGGTTATACATATATTATAGGAATGTATTAAAAATAGATTTATCTTGTAAATTTTAAAAATACTAAAAATTTGTAAACTTAATACATTGTAATGCGTTCGTTACAAAAGGCTAAGATAAATTAAAATTCTAAACAAAGGTGGTCTTCGAGACATCAAACAAAGCTAGGATATCCGCGCATAAGACCTGCCTCATAATATTTATACAGATCTACTCACTTTTATAGTTAGAGGTTGCAGATACAGAATTTAAAATATCATGTTTCATATGCTGTGCACTATTTTCTCATATTTAAAGATAATTTGTATTAATTTTGTCTAAAATACAATCTTTACTTTTTACAGGACCTATCCATTTAGTCCAATTTTAGTTGATTTTATGTTTTTTATAACAAGACCTAGTGTAAACCATAATTAATCCAAATTAATTAGGGTTAAATATAATGCAGTAAACATATTTAAAGTAAATCGATAGGTTTAAAATTATAACTTAAATGTAACCATATACGTGAGTCTAGGCGCCGGAAATCAATTTTCACTGCATAAGCACACAAACTGGTTTTTCTTAAGCGAGAAAATTATTTTTCGAAGCATAAAATCAATCGTCAGCTGCACTGGTTTCACTTTTTTTATTTTCACTTGAAACTGATCGTTCAACACATAAATATTAGTTGTACCACCATCATCAGGCAATTAGATAAAAAGACAAGGATAAAAAGTAAGCATCTCTTACAGTTTTTAATTTGCTTTAAGAGTCAAGAGATCATTAAAAATACTCTCTAAAGAACAAATGACTCGCATATGTCAGATGGATTCCAATCACTGCCTTTAAAATGTTCAGATATACTCGACTATTTAAATGTTCTCACATAGTTGGAATCCTCAAGGATCTAGACTTTTATACAAGCTATTAACCTTTTGTAGGTTGATTGCACGACAAGAAATACTGTGAAGAAAATGTAAATTTAAACTTATGATATTAACCATGTAAGTGTAAAAGAACTTAGACAACCTCATGTACAACTAATTTTTACTGCAATATGACATAATTCTTAGCTTTGGTATTTATTTGATGTGCATTAATGTCACACATGCTTACAATCATAAAACTACATCACGACATGTTTAAGAATAAAAAAACCTTAATATGTATTTGAAGTATACAAATTGTTACAGACTTGGACGAATGGTTAATGAATGATTATTATTAATTCCTAAGGTTGAATTATTTACAGATTCGTTAATATGATTTTGAGGGAACCAAAAGACAATTATTTTGGTTTAAACAATACAATACTAATAATCAGAAGGGGATTCCTTAGGATTTCTCGTCAAAATATGGATGGTGACATGAAAATGTGATCTAGCAAAGTATTCTATCATCACCAGTTAAAATTATTAATGATCCAAAATTTATTATAAACCTTAGCATTTCAAAAAGTACTTCATGATTGGATGTTAGAATGATTTCAATAAATCTAGTATTTAAACGTATACTAATTATATAAATATAATATACAATTACTCATGTAGCAAAACTCTTTATATACCTCAGTATATATGTGAATACCTTATTTACACCACCTTAATTAATTACATACATACATAATTAATTACAAAACCTTATTTACACGAATACTTCATGATTGGATTTCATATTGTTCTAAGTAAATCTAGTATGATTAAACGTTTATTAAATACATAAGAAATATATTTCAGGTCTTTGGCATATCGCAGGAAACGTTGGTTGGAATTGGGATCCCTCCAAATCCTTTTACACATAAAATATTAATATCATAAAGTTAATTTACGTTTACATTTTTTATAGTATCTGTTGTTGTGCAATCAGCCTTCACAAGGTTAATAGCTTATATAAAAGTCTAGATCCTTGAGGATTCCAACTATGTGAGAACATTTAAATAGTCGAGTATATCTGAAAATTTTAAAGGTAGTGGTTTGAATCCATCAGGCATATGCGAGTCATTTCTTCTTTGGACAGTGTTTTAATAACCTCCCGGCTCTTGAAGTAAATTAAAGACTGTAATAATAGATGTATACTTTTGTTCAGTGATACGTACCAGTTGAACATAAGGTAATATGGAATTACACTAATTGTAGTACTAAATGCCTCACCTAGTTCTAAGGATTAATATTTTCTGCAAGAATGCACATTTCACAAAAAAAACGAATAGCATTATCACTGAAAACTTATCAATAGTATGTTTGAATCAATAAAAAACGTAAATAAACTATAATTAGTTACATTACAAATATACTTCATATCGTAATATCTAATATCCAACACTTAAATATATTTTGAGGAAAATTCTGATTAGGAAAATAAAACCACTCGATATCTTGTCTTCTGATACATATAGAAACATTAAAAATCTTGTTTTAAAGTTTAGTCACACACCATATAGTTTAAACTCACATCTTCACGTAGAGTATTGTCACCAATATAAGTGAAGATATTTAATTTATTTTAGTGTTTTATATAGGTACTATAATACTAAAATGACAATATGAATTAAAGGCAACTGATCCTTGAGTCCTATTTTTACCATAAAGACATTCACTTTAATTGACATATGTAAAGAATGCGATTTTTGAACTAAACTTATTTCCTACCTTTCATTTCCAGAGTCGTAAGCAGCATCTGTTATACAACTATATTTTGTGATAGTTTTTCGCTCTTCAAGTCTGAAATGGGAAAAAAATTAGAATAATAAATTTTTAACAGCAGGCCAGAAACAGGAGTTTTATAGTAGCTAGGAAAGAAACATCCCTTTTCTAAGCGCGCCTTATTTGAATATTGCAAGTACGTGTAATCGTCTTAAAAATATTTTAGTTTTTTGTATTTTAAATAAGAGCTCAACTATGAAAAGAGAAATGTGTGCTCGTCAAAGTTGTGAACTTTCTTAGTTTTGGGGTTGGATCCTAGAGAAGGCTTCGTAAACTGTAACTTCTATTTGTTTAGGAAATCCAAGTCTTGCAGTAAGAAGTTTATCTTGAGGTTGGCAGTTAGAGAAGGTTTCTTAAACTATAACTTCTATTTGTTTAGGAACTCCAAGACTTCCAGTAAAGTCGAAATTTTGTGTGTTGGAAATTACAGCATATAGTTTAATTATAACTTTCTGTTTGTTTAGGAAATAGAATTTTTGGTTATTAGTATTGTTTATCTTGTCCCTATAGGGTTACTAATATAAATAGCGTAATATTACAAGTAGTTTAGTTCGATTTAGCAAAAATTATGAAGTATATTTAGTTAAGGATTATAGTAATAAGAATAGAAATTTGTCATACATAACACAGAAAATTTTAAATTAACACTGAAAGAGTTGAGAGTAAATACCTAGAACTGCAACTCATTGAAGAAATGAATTAATAAAAGAAACTAATTACTAATCTTTCTCTAATTTAATGAGTTAAAAAAATTGCCACAAAGTGTAGAGTAGCCTAAACTATTATAGAAACCACTACGTAGAATGAAGGAGGAAGAGCTCTTCTTAATGGAAATATCAATTTCCTATTATTTTACAAAAGAAAACTCACAGTTCTCTAACAATGTTTGTACGTATTTTAACACGAGGCCTTTCGACATCGAAGATGCCATCATCAAGTGTGAATCAACAATTTAAAACAAATATCAGCTGAGTAAAACTTAATACAAAATTTCTATGGTTAAAAGTAAAATAAAATAAATATTAGTATATGTATAAATGTTTTTAGTTATATTTTAAAGAAATGGTGAATTTTGAATCGGTCAAAAATCATTGTTTAATATTTTATCTTTATGTTTTGTTATGTATACTGTTTCATATGCGTCAGTTCCTCTTGGTTATGGACTTGCTTTAATAATGTAATGTTTTAAAAGGTGTGGGTTTCGAATACATATTTCACTGTCTCTTTTCCTGTTTATTTAGGCAAAATATTTGTTTGATTATTAATAATTTTTCTTGGTCCTCTAGGCTTACTAATACCATTATTTTATTATTGAAACATTATATTGATTTAGTTAATGCTTATATTAGTAGGACTAGAAGTTTGTCATTTCTAATACCGAACATTTTAAATTAACACTGAGAAAGTTAAAAATAAATAATGATAAAATACAACTCATTGGAGAAATAAATAAATAGGAACTAATAAAGGTCATTCTCTACTTTAATGAGTTTAAATAAATGCCACAAAGTGTATAGTAGCTTAAACTATTATAGAAACCAATACGTAGAAAGTTTCAGAAACAACATCTAACTCGTCACCGAGTTAAGCCTGGGTGAGGCTAAATTACGCAACTTTAGACAAACAGATAGACAGACAGACAGAAGCGTAATCACGGGGCTACAAGTACCAGAGTACAAGTTAACACATGTAAGCCGTTAGGAAAGTTTCTCCATTTCTAATTTTAAGATAGTTTAAAGACTAATGGCCTTTTGTACCACACTACTTAATTACTAGAGGAAAAGGGAATTACATTTTATGCTTAAATAGTTTATGTTTGGTTTGTGGCATTGTTTTTGCCACAAAGATTTATTATCGCCTCAGTACTGAAATTGTGTTTTATTTGAGTTATTAGGTAACTAATAACCAATTATTTAGTATAGATTATTTGAACTTTTAAAATAAGAAAATTTAAGTATTATATTAATCATTAGGAAATTTAATAAAGTCCAATGAAATAAAAATCCTTTGGAAGATTGCTGATACTATAATTTCATAATTCTATCAATTCCCTAACCTTGTTTAGGTAATAGCTTTCTCTATCTGTGTACAGCTTTTATGTTGTAACCTGAGGGAACCATGTTAAAGCCATGCTGGGAGACGTACACTAACCGACTGGTTACAACACATTGCTTTCTATATTGCATTTATTAAATGCCTCACTTGGGTGATAGGTGGCTTTAATTGGTAAGTTTTTATTTACTTAATATCACTTTTTAATCTTTCAAAATTCACATATTGAAAGTGGTTTCATTTCCCGAAGGAATGAAATTTGAGACCAATCCTATTTCAATATAAAAAAACGTTCTGTGACCTATTACTGATCAAAACTAAGAAAATTCCATACAAATAACTTAGAATTTGGTACACAAGTTCGTTTTTAACCCTAAAGGGCACTAAAAATGATTTGTCTCTTCCAGCTTAGGGCTCCACCTGGTGATGGGAGAATCGAATACTTAAAAGAATCGAATACAGTGTATTTAAATGCATCCTTGTATTTGAATATCGATTCCAACACAAGTATTCGAATATTTTTTCTAACAGCCATGTCTAGACTTGTATCGTTTCCTTCCGTAATTCATTGTTTCTTGGGTATTTGGAATTGCCCTGCCAAAAAGGTTGAAAATCCTGTGCCTTTTTGTGCCTCTTTTGTAAAAATGTCATACCCATGATTTAAGGAAACTGTTTAAGAAGCCCGAATTCTAGTCGAGTACGTTATAACAAATAATTTAAGACCTAGTGGTTTCAAGACTTAGTAACATTCGTAGCGAATCTATATTTCTCGTATCACAAAAGCTAAGAAACATTTACTATATGAAATTAATCTAATGTCGCCAGATTTAATAAATCAATAAATGCAGAAGATCTTATGTGATGTAGGAGTATACTGTAACAATTTAAAAATGTTCACCAGTATATTCCATTTTATATTTAAACGGGAAAACATAAATATGCAAAATATTGTATAACAAGTAAAATAAAATATGAATTTATCAGATTGTAATATCTAAAATTACGCGAGTGAAGTAAGGGAACGCCAATACTACTGCTAAGAATATATTTTAATATATTTTCATAATACCTATTAGTGCTGATGAAATTTAAACTGGTAACAACTCATATCAAGGTGGAATATCTCCTCCCTAACTCGCATACAGATGTTCCTTCTCCTGAGATAGATTGGAGGTGTTAAAGTAAAATTAATTAATCTCATTTCAGTCTTGGCAAGACTTCCTGAGAGGCAAGTTTGTGCTAGATAGTTCGACCTATAACAGTCAATCTCGTAGAAATATTCAATCTGATTGTTTTGTCCGAATTCATGGGATGTGCCAAATCCAACTTCACATCTTTGCAATGTTACATTAAATTTTACTGGTTCTCTTCTTAGGAATGTGTTAAAAAAAATGAATTAATCAGTGATGCTGCTTCAAGACAGCTGTGGAGAGCCTAGTAGTTAATTTGAGTAGCTAGATAAAATCTACCTTAACAACTGCAAACATTACCTAGCTTAACTACAGACAGAATTGGCTTCATTGACATTTATTACTTTACTGAATTAACCACTGATATAGAAAATATTTTGATAGGTAATACCAAATACTGTATGCAGTAATGTAATTAAAATCCTGAAAAAGTTCCGAAGATTAATTTGCTGGTTACATTGGTAGAGGGTTTAAAATTTCCCGTAATATTCTTAAAAGCAACATTTACAAATGTTTATTGAATGGATTAAAACTGTTACATTAGAATTAAAGTAGATTTATGTGCTTTAAAAGCCTATAAATAAATAAAAAAATAAATATATAAAATACATACATTTTTAAAATTGAAAATTTAAGTTATTGAAGATATTTTGTAATTTTTAATTACCACTGGCATAAATAACTTATATATAAGTTATTTTATGCTACTGGTAATTAAAAATTGCAAATTATCCTCAATAACTTAATTTTACAATAACAACAACAAAAATAAATGTTTGAGCTAGTTTGTTTTAAACGCTATGAGAGTGTTTACTGAAACTTATAAAGACAACTCATCAATATAAAGAACGTTTAACAATTGGGATAATACGTGCAGCTCATAAACAGTAGCTTAGAGGCTGCAAATGAAATGACTAAAATAAAAATGAGCGTATTCAAACAGGTTTGTATAAAATGAAAATTCTCGTCTCACTTTTGTCTGCTCATTTAAAAATTTGTTCTAAATATATAAAAAAAAGTATTTGGTACTTATTCTCCAAACTTATGCAAATTATACTTACGAAAATAACCATATTTGAAGGAACTTATAGTAAGTAATCATACTTAAATTTGTGCAAAAATAACAAAAAAACTATAATAATAATTTACAAACTAAACCTACCGTCAATTAGAAGTAGTACACAATTGTTGAAATAGTTGTTTTTGTTAATTTTTCATTGATATTTCCCATTGAAATCACAGTTAACACAAAACGTGCATTAGAATAGGTACTTATATTTAAACGTTTTTGACACATAAATATTTTAAATATAAATCGTATGTCTGTCTTTGTAAAACTTTAAAAACTGGTTCCACATATCTAAATAGTAATTGTATCATTGGTAAAAAACAACAAATGCATCATTTTCATTTTTAAGTATATTTGATTCTGCAATGAAAAACAACTGTAGATTACATTTTATTTTATATTTAATTTGAATGTTGTAATAATATTATATATATATACATATCATTCGAAAATAACTAATATATTATGTCAGAATGGAAATAGATCTGTTTTGACATTCTTTGAGTAACTACTTTTATTCTTTTCGAAAGCATGGGAAGTACGGCTTACTTGGCCGATTGATGATGAACTATTAAGAGTCCTATTATATCCTTCATTTCACCAAATGAGTAAGTGTAAATCTTATAGCACTGTTTTGTGATAGATTGGAGGAGGAAATCTCGTCCCTTACCCATCTGGGTCTATTGATTTAAGTTCCAAATATCATCAAGTTCTGTGAAGA